>NW_018108560.1:18107-25062 GCF_000183805.2 Loa loa
TCATTTTCTTCTTAATAATTCTTTAAATGAGTGCAACAGCAGTCGACAAGAATAATTATTATTAATAATAACAAATAAGCAATAATAATGATCAACAGTATGCATAAAAAATAATTAATTGGGAAATTTTTATAAATTCTTTAATTTGTGAAGTACTTATTGTAAAACAAGCAAAATTTTGACCGAAATGCAATGACTTGTTAAGATTTTATCAGTTATCTGTGATAATTGATGTTATCCATTTATTATTACCTCTTTTTTAATTTTAGATTTAATTTTTTTAAATTTACTTCTCTCTTATTTCTTTAAAATTTTTTTTGCAATTTTTGAAAGTTGGAAACTTCTAATATTTCCCATTTTCTTTCATCTGTTTTTCTTCCTAATGTTTTTTCTATTCAAAATTATAATTAAAAAATTGCAACAAATTTTTTTCCAGTCTCGATTGGACAATGCGGAACAATATCTTATAACCTTACAACAAAATTATATGACTGTAGAAAATGACCGTGATATGTTACGCGATGCATTACGTCGTCTTCACTCGATGGTCGATCGCACCGTTGTGATAAATCGATTCATGATCGATGTAGTTGGTTGATTTGATTAAACAATTAAAATCTTTAAATTTGAAGTTTAACTATCTTTCAATAGAAAATTCGTTTCAAAATTTAAATTAATTATGGATTAAATTAAAGGATGGATCTATCGAAGAAAAAAAAGATACAGTGCAGCAAGCTCAGAAATCACCTGATGGTAAGCACGAGCATCATTAATCAATTAATCAGTTCGAATCTTGCTTCACTGCATTACTTTCTAATACTGTGCAATTTGAGATTTCGAGAAGTAAATTGAATAAAATATAATTAAGTTGATTAATTAATTAAGTTTAATTAAATAATTAAAATTAATTAGGTTTCAATTTTTTGTATCTTCACACTGTATTATCAAAAAATGTAATAATTAATGTTTTATTAGATAAAACCAAGGAAAGATTTGATGTCAGCGAGCTTGATACAAATATACAAAAGCTAATTGGACGTGTCGAAAAACTTGAATTGGAACGGGTAATTTTTAAATGCTTATTGAATTCTTAGATAATATCGCAACTGTTAGTTTCATTTGTACTAAATATATGTTAAAAGTTTGATTTAATGTTCATATTGTTCAATGTTCATATTTTGGACAAAAAAGTTTTCGGAATTCATGAGATTCCGGATGAAAATCTTTTACCTAAGAATGGAAACTCATCTTTAGAGAGATTCATTCAGCTTAACGTACGAAAACGACATTATTGTTTAGATTATTTAGAGGTAATTCGAAAATCATTCCAGAATGAATATCGTGAAGCGCTTGATCGAATAAAGAAAAAGGGTGTTGAATCACATATTAAAATTAACAAACAGGAAACGATTTTCAAGAATATCGAAGATCAACTAGTGGACGTTGAAGATGGTAACTGATTGATCTTAATTAATTGATAACAAATTGCAAAACAAAATATATTTATTCATAGACCTAGTTATTTATTATATTTGTGGTTGAAAACTTAAGTTCAATTTAATCAGTTGATTGTTTTGCCATTTATTAAATTATTTGGCATACTCGTATTTCAAAATCATTACTTGCCTTAAGTGTGCAACATGTTTGGTCTTAGTCATTTTCTTCCTTCTCTCTTTCAAAATAATTCATTTCTGGAATTATTAATTACATTACAAACAGTGTAAACGATTGATAATTCCAGACAGACGTGCATTGGAAATGCGCTTATCATCAGCCAAACAACTTCTTCGCTCACAAGAGGAAGCGCTCAAACAGCGTGATGAAGAAAGACGTCATATGAAATTGAGAATAGCAAAATTTGAAATGGAAGCACGTGGAAAAGAAGCGCAAATACGTCAGCTTAATGTAGGAATTTAAAATTGAAAAAGAAAATTATTTTTTGCAAAGGAAACAAAAAGAAAAGAATCAAAAAATAGGGGAGATTCTTTTTTTGAAGACACACAAAGAATGAAATGCGAGAGAGAAAGAGGGAAAGAATTTGATATGAATTAAGCGAATGTTTCAATTTTATTTAATTTTTCTTTTTCGAAATTTCAGGAACTTGTTCGAAATTTGCGTAAAGATTTGGAAACAGCACAAGGTGATTTAGGAGTGCTTCATGATCATGAAGAGCAATGGTATGCACACAAGTTTCATCTGGAAAGTAAATTGAAAGATCAGGAAAACGAATCACAACAAATTCGCTTATTATTAGCGAATTTCGAAACTGAACGAAATGTTTGTTTTTTCATTTTCTTTTCTTTTTGGAATTTTCCAAAAATTTCAACAATTTTGCTTTAATTCAATGAAATATTTTGCATCATCTTTTTATCGCTTAATTTTATTAATTATTATTCGGAAAAATGGATGATAGAATTAAAATGATTCTATAATTTGCATCATAAATCGACCATAAATGTTTGACGAATTTTTGGGAAATAACTGAATGGTTCGGTTCATATCAGTCAATTTCATTTGGACTTGATGAATGTTGTCATCGTTGAATAGTTGTGAGCACCAGCAGCCTTTTTTCATATTTCTATGATTCATACTCATTTAAATTTTAATAGATCTGAATTTTTATGGCTTATTCTACTTTTTAATTCACATTTGGTCTTTGACCTGAACATGAAATTCTCGATAGTCATATTCGTAACTTGAAATCGTAACGGCTTATTTAAATTTTTTTTCAATCCTTACAATGTTCTGGCTATTGTAGGTAATAATAGCCACTACTTAGGTAAAAAAGGAAAACGAAAAAAAAATCACTTAGAGAAAAAAGCAAACTCTCATTGTTCTTTTGCTGCATATAATTTTACGTAATTTTTCAAGAATTGTTTATTTCAAATTTCTAAATAATGATATTATTATTGAGTTATTATTTGATTTTACAGACTCTTAATGAAAAAGTACGCGAGCTTGCTGGTCGGCTTCAGCAAACCGAAAGTACAAATACTGATATAAGGGATGATAACGATCGTTTGAAAAAAGATTTAATCAAAGCATCAACAAATGAAGCAGAACTTCGACGAACTATCGATCAGAATTTACGTGTTATCAGTGATAATCAAATTCTGAAAGATCAGGTAGTTTTTAATATTCCATTACAATGACGAATTTCTATTTTAACATTTTCTATTGCCAAATTTCTTCTCTGTCTTACCTTGTTTTCCAATAAAAATTTTGCATTGAAAAAAACACTTTTATGATCTCATCATGTTTCAAAATTTATCGATTAATATTTCCTAATTTTGCTAAAATAAATTGGCGAAATGAGTAGAAGTCCATTTTTATTGTTGAAAATGTTTAAAATTGTTATTGCATGCGGTTTTCATATCGATTATTTCAATTAAGCAAATAAAAAATCAGCGAAAATTCATCGAGCTAGTTAGATCAGAGGAATTTTTCTAAAATAATTATTCAATTTTTATAAATCCATGGACGACACAGGTTTTATTGATTTTGAATGACATAAATTTTATAGGTCTTGGATGACGCGGATTTGGTAGATCTTGGGTGACATAGACGATTTACTTTCTTTTCCTAAAATTATATCAAAACCGGAAGGAAAATAATTTCTTTTTTAGCTTGAAAGTACTCAGAATGATTTGTCAAATGCAAATAGTCGAAGACAACAACTTGAAAGTGAGCTATTGATTGCACGTTCCGAATTACGAGATATGAAACAACGGTTCACTGATAGCGGAAATCGTATAACGGATCTTCAGCGACATTTGAATGATGCTGAAAATGATAAGAAACGCCTTGCAAATAGATTGCATAGCTTGGAAAAGGTAATTTGTTTAAAAGTTATCTTTAATTTCAATTTTTTTAAAATTAATCTCAAGTTTGACATTTGCTCATTGAATAATATTGCTCTGAGTAATTCATAGTAATTTTATCAAATTTTCTTTCCAATAAGTAATATTTCAAGTTTTATTGCGTTAATTTACGTATAATTTGTAGGCAGTATCACAACAGCGAACAATCGAAACCGAAATTCGACAACAATTATCGTCAGCGTTAAGTGAACGTAATACGCTACAAAATAATCTCCGTGATGTACAACGACGTTTAGCACGAATGGAAACGGAAAAGAAAATCATTAGCGACAAATATGATGAGCTCGAGAAAATCCGTTTATCATTAATCAAACGCATCGAGCTTGTTAGTTGCATTATTCATTTATTTTTAAATTAAAAAAAATGCTTGTTAGTTGCATTATTCATTTATTTTTAAATCAAGAAAAACTTTTTATAAAAATTATTTAAATTATTTATAGCTTGAGGAGGAAAAACGAACAGTGGAAAAGATTCTTCATGAAGCATCGCTGCAACGCGAAGCAATTGAAAATTCCCTGAGTGCACTGGAACGAGAAAATAAAGTTTCTAAATTTGTTTTCCCTAAATATTGTCGTCATTCAATCATTTAGTAGTAGATAGGTACAAATTAGATATCAAATGTGAAAAATTTTTATGATTTAAAGTTTAAAAATTTTCCAGTGATTCTATAAGTTTCAGATAATTAGATAGTTTTTGTGGCATAAAGATCAGTATTATTCAAAAAAAAAAAAGATACTATATTTTAAAAATAAATTAGTTTAGAATATTTGATTCAAATTTTAACGTTAGTTCTTTTCCTCTTAGTTTTTTTCATTTTTTTCTTCTAAGGAATTGCATCGTAACTGCGCACAATTGCAACAACAAATCGCGCAACTTGAATTAGACAATGGTAATCGCCTGGTACAACTTACAAATAAGCAACGTGACGAACACGACAAATTCGTGCAAAATATGAAAACCGAAAAATTACAGGTTGCAGTAATGCTTATCTTGTTTTCCATTCTTTTTCCTTTCGGAAAATGCTTCCGGAGAAAAATTCTTTTATAATGATAATGATGTATTATAATATCAGTGTTACTTAACATTATGTCTAATAAGGATATATTACTTTTTTTTCGAATATTACTCCTTTTTCATTTTTTTTCTCAATTTATTAGATATAATATTATGTAATATGGTGGATATTATTGAAACCAAGAATTACTTTTAAAAATGAAATTTTACAATTTTGTTTTTTTCGTTTTTTTCTTTTGAATTTTATTTTGCAAATATTAGATCGAACGAATAATTGATAATCGTGAACGTTCACTGAAGAGCCGAATCAATCAGCTGGAAAATCAATTAAACATTATGCGTGATCAGTTGAATAGTGAACGTCGTCGACGTCGTGAAATTAGTGATAAAATATTAAGTGGTGAAATGAACAGATTGAATGTGAGCTTTTCGGGTAGTCCAGAAGGATATGATTTATATGAGTAAGTTAATTATTTGATTATCACTTAATTATAGTTATTACATCCATTCGCTATTCACTGTTACTTCATCAGATGAGCTGATAATTTTGGAAGGTAAGTACAAGTGATTGATAAAGAGAAGGAAGGGAATTAATTGTGCACACATAAAAATATTGATTTGATAAATGGAATTAGAATATTGATCGAACTGTTTTTTTAGTCGAACAATAAATTCGTACAGTACATATTTTGGCACGCCATCTTTTACTCTCGGTTCATCCGGTTTTGATCCAAATGTTATGGATAGTTCAAAGATTATCCTGAAACATTCCGGTTTGTTCGGTTTTGCATTCTTTTTCTCAGTTAAAATATATAATGATTTAAGTTGTTGTCAGAATTAATTATTAGATTATTGTAAGAGATGGTAACAGCAAAAATCTGATCAATTTTTAATATCATAACAAATGAATACATCGTAATTGTGTGACGAAATATATTACAAAAAAATATAGATTTTAACATTACTATTTTTGAGACAATTAATAAATTTGTAGACCGACCTGAAAGTAGCTATCCATATGGTGGCGGAAACCGGACTTCCGGTACAGCAATAACAGTAACCACCGGAAGCAGCTTATATCAGACCGAACGAAGTGATGGTGATGTAATCTCCTCTCAAACTGCCAAGGGCAGTGAGGGGGGAGGAAATGATTCCGGTAAGGGTATCAGACAAGTCGATGGTGAAGGTGGTTCATTATCGTTGAGTGAAGTTGGCCAGGGTGCGACATTTGAGCAACAGCAGCAGGTTCATGATGCTCCCCAGCAACAAACTGATAATCAAGTATAAATAAATAAGACGACGGCAAATATCGATAATCAATATTCCTTTCCATTTGATTTTTCCATTTTTTTTAAATTGTGGGAATAGAATCCCACTACCTTAAAAATTAAAATAAGGAAGGTAATGGTCATCCAGCCCATTATCTTTGTTATTTTAATTCGCTTAATAGAAATTCATGCAAAAAAAAAAAGGAAAGAGTGCTAATTAAGGTATTAAAAACGGTTGCATACAATTTTTGCTATATTTACTTTTTTAACGCTTCTCCTAGTCTTTTCTTTTTCTCGTCCTGCTGCTAAGATGCGCAATTGTCACATCAGTATTTCACAAGCTAAATAACGTAATTGTATGTCACACATCACATCGCATCATTTGCATATCCGCAATCGTCATTTGGCTATTTGATTTACCGCTTGTAATCGCCATCAACATTATATTTATCCATAAACTGATAACCATAAACGCTTCCATTGGCATTTGTCACTGGCTTCTTTCTGAATGGTTACTTATTAATTATCGTGACCAGTAATAATTATTAAATATCGTTAATTATTTTTATTTACCACTATTATTATTAAATACAATGATTATTAAATAGCGCTTATTATTATTATTATTATTATTATTATTATTATTATTATTATTATTATTATTATTATTATTATTATTATTATTGTCTATTATTATTATTATTATTATTATTATTATTATTATTATTATTATTATTATTATTATTACTATTATTATTATTATTATTATTATTATTAATTATTATTATTATT
>NW_018108560.1:25440-31636 GCF_000183805.2 Loa loa
TTATTATTATTATTATTATTATTATTATTATTATTATTATTATTATTATTATTATTATTATTATTATTATTATTATTTTATTATTATTATTATTATTATTATTATTATTATTATTATTATTATTATTATTATTAATTATTATTATTATTAATTATTATTATTATTAATTATTATTATTATTAATTATTATTAATTATTGTTATTATTATTATTACTCTCCGTTATTCCATCAAATATTCAAGAATATTCCAAAGTGTTTTATAGATAAATATACGAAAAACTCCATCTCAAATATCTAATTTTAAGTGATGAAAAATGATTCTTTTAAAATGTGGAAATAATATGTAAGGATGAATAAGGAGACATAGATTTCTTTGTTATTTTTTCTTTTTTCAAATTGAAAAAGGGAAATAAAGGATAAAAGTAAGGCCATTTCAAAATTTAGAATTTCATATACTCAATTTAAATTATGAAAAAAACGGAACATTTTAGGGTCACTATTCTAAAACAAATTGCTTCCTTCATCTAACATTGCACGGTAAAGTCTATCAAAAAGCACATATTTTCAATGATTTTCTGATATTGTCAAATTTTTACAAAAAATTTTAATTTCCTTAGCCAATGAAAGAAATAATAAATTTGTATCATGTATCATTATCGTCTCAAATATGCCGTGAATTTAACAAGGAATTCTTAATTAGTGAGGACTAGCAGGGATCATTTTGCGCACCGTTTTTACGGAATGCTCTTATGTTCAGTTGTAATTGATGCTTTCTGAGGCAAATTCTCTGATTTAACTTAATCATTTTATTTTCCTGTTTTTTGACTCCTGTTTTTTGAATTCTTTCTCCTTTCTTCGCTCATTTTCAACCATTGCTAAAATAACAAATATTGAAATCGGGATTTGAATTTGAAACTGGATTGAAACATTTTACGTCAATTTTGGTGAAAGTGGAAATTTTTTAATAATTAGCTCTCATAGATATGTTTATATTGCAATATCGGAAAGTTTTGTTGTAATTCAGAATATCATTTTACGATTGAAAATTCGCCTCATGATGTTTATCGATAATTTTTCGATCAATAAAATTTCTTTCAAAAGAAAGAAAATGTTTTTAATTATGGTAGATTTTCCAAAAATCATTTTTGAATGAATCGGCAAACATACAGAATAATCACTGATAAGTGCTATCATAATTTTTAATTTTAATTAATAAATCAGTGATATCCATTAAGTATTTAAATACATATATTCGCTTGATACCGTTTGTTTTTCCTTATTTATTGTTGGCTTTTTTTAAAACTTATCCATTAAATAACAATAACTGGGACATATTATATTGTAACCAAACAAATCATTAACAGATAATGATTTAATTTGGCTGCTTATTAAAATTATTTGTTGATCACAAACAATTTGAAAAACCAAAACCTTTTGAAACACTAACCTGCAACTTGACACTCCTAATTTTCTTTTCTTTTTAACCGCATATACTTTTTTTTATCGTTCATTTCATTTGTTTTTTATTTTTATTCTAAATTATTTTTATAAGTATATTTTAAACTGAAAAATAATTTTCTCTAGAACTGTTCTTCAATGCAAAAATTCCTTCACTTCCTTTTTATTTTCTCCTTTCGATTTCTTAAAATACAATTCTCTTATATCAGCAAAGTTATTATGCATTGAAAGAATTCAATTTTTTTTCCTATTTCCAGTTTCAAAATTGTCGACTTTAATACCGAAACAAATTTATATTGATTTCTCTCTTTCCTCTCCTCCCCATCCAACTTTTTCTTTTGCAATTATCAAAATTAAAATAAGGCCAAACTCCTTAACAACTTTAACCACCTTTTCCATCTTTTATTTTTCTTTAAACTTTACATGTGTCACTTAACTTTCCAATTAAATCTAGTTGAAATGTTTTTTTTTAAGAAAGGAGCATTATATTATTAGAATTGATACCATTTGGCAACCTATTGGTACAATTTTGATTACTTTTGTAAATTTTCATTTTATCGTTAAAATTATGAAAAACTGTAATATACAGAAATAATAGCAGTAAAGACTTTTATATTTCCATTATTTTATGCAAATTATATATACACATGGAGCTATTACATCTTCATATAAAATTTCTGCTATAATTTTAATGTCTCATTTTACTTATTCTAAATTATTGCTACTTTAATTAATTGATTAACAATATGTCCTTATTTCTTGCATGAAGCATTGGGAATTTTTTTAGAAATAATAATAATATTATTAATGGTAACAGTAATAACAATAACAGTAGTAGTGATGATAATAATAGTGGTAATAGTAGTAATTATGATTCTAATAATCATAATCATAATCGTAACAATAACAATAATAATAGAAAAACACAATAATAATAGGTAGTTGTAATAGCAATCATAGTGGTGATAATAATAGTAATAAAGATAACAATAGTAATAAGCATGTATTTTCAACTAGCAAAAGTATTTATTTATAACAAAACCATTTCCCTGTAATGTGATTGTATTTAAAACTCAATTTGCTTATTTGTTATTACTATATTTGCTGCAAATACGGAGGAAGCAGGAGGGAGAAAGGGAATTCAATTCAGTTTGATGGTTATATGACTTGTTTGTTATGATATGATTAAAATTTTAAGGAATTTTATAGTTGTTTTCACTTATTTAGTAAAATATTAATCATTTTGGTAGGGTAGAAAAACAAAAAAAAATTAAGGAAATGTTTAGTCAAAGATTAGAAAGTAGTCGAAAATATTCGTTTATATTTTAAAATTTTTATTTGGAGCTGTTATTGTTATTCTAATTACTACTTTTTAATTACCTTGTTAATTATATATCATTATTATTAATTTATTATTCATTGATTATTTATTATTACCATTATTTATTATTACTATTATTTATTATCATTATCATCATTAATTATTTATTGTCATTGATTGTTTATTATTATTAATTATTTATTGTTGTTAATTATTTATTACTATTAATTATTTATCATTATTAATTATTTATTGTTATTATTTATTATTATTAATTATTTATCATTATTAATTATTTATTATTGTTGATTATTTATTGTTACTAATCATTTATTATTATCAATTATTTATTATTGCCAGTTGCTTATTATTATTAATTCCTCGTTATTATCAATTGTTTATTATTTATTATTACTAACTATTGTTATTGTTACTTATTGTTGATTATTATTACTATTAATATTTATTATTGCCACTGATTATTGCTATTATTAATAGTAATAATAATAATTATTATTAATAGTAGTAATAGTTTATTATAACCGCTGATTATTAACTATTATTAATAATAATAGTAATAATAATTATTGTTATTATATTAATAATAGTAATAGTAGTAGTAGCAGTTAGTTGAAAGTAGCTTTTTCTTAAGTTTTTTTTTTTTGTAAGTTAAAAAATATTTGCAATTTTGCTACTCTTGCATATATGTAATGCATAAAATATTTTTATATTGCTGTGCTTCTGTAGAATTTAAGCTTAATTAATTTAGTAACAAAATTTTAAAAAATTTCAAAATTTTAGGATGAATCTTTATACTCGGCACATCTGTATTATTTATGCATATGTGCAGTATAATTAGTTATGTAAAAATTTTTTTATGAAATTTTCAATAAATTTAAAACATTTTCAGAGAAGAAGAAAAAGACAGTAATCGTTGTGCACATGGTTGGCCAAAAGAATGCTGATGGCGAACAATCGAATTGATGATAAGAGAAAAAAACGATAAATGAAAAAACAATTTTTTTTTCTCATCATCATAATATTTTTTTAATCACTGTAAAGAAAAGAAAATTTTGATCTTTAAATTAGTTATTCTATAGTGAGCATTATGAAAAGGAACAAAGGAACAAAGAGGAAATAAAATTGTAATTCAAACTCGAATTTGAATTTGGAATTAAAATTGAAGCTACACGTTTTGTGTAGCTTTAAATTATGTTGTTTGTTTTTTCTTTTCATCTTTCTTTCCTAGGATGATTATTTATCGGATTTTTTTGACTCTTTTTATTCGAAATATCTCTTTTTGTCCTTTCTTTCCTCTCTGTTATTCCCCTAATTAATTAGTTTACTAGACTACTACCAGCTATCGCTTATTAAATATATTCTTAAGTAAGCATATAAGAGTTAAGTTTTAAACGTTTCGTTTTACTTTATTTTTCTCTAGTTTATAGAGTATTATCCCCATTACTTGACAACTTTTTTTTTTCCTAATTATGTTCTTTGTGTTTTTCGTTACTTCTAAAATGTTCTCATCCTTTTCCATCTCTACTTTTTTCCGGATTAATTGATCGGTTCCTCTTTTTTTTTTGGGTACTATCAATTACTATCACATGTGATTAGTTGCTAATAAAATTTTATTTGTTGTTAAATTCAAACATAACAATCTGATAAGCATTGAAGCAAGCATTCTTTTGACAAGTTTTCGTCTTCTTTTTTTCATCCGATAATCTTCCATATCAATCTATTCCGTTTAAATTCTACAACTGTTAAAGAAATTGTTTTTAAAAGAAAAAGGGAAATTGTTTTTGTTTTTACTTTCAAAAATACTGCGATTCTTCTAATCTCATTTTGTTATGAAATTTAACTGAACCTATGGTTTGACATTTAAGTTTACAATTTTCGAAAGTTCTTTTTTTTCACAAAACAATTCTGAAATTTTCACATTTTAAACATAATTAGAGAAAATTTTGCAATTACAAATATTGTTTTCGAAAATAATAAATTACGATTCCTCTCTAAATTAAATTCTATTTTAAATTAGTTTACAATTTTCGGAAGTTCTTTTTTTTTTCACAAAACAATTTTGAAATTTTCACATTTTAAGCATAATTAGAGAAAATTTTGCAATTACAAATATTGTTTTCGAAAATAATAAATTACGGTTCCTCTCTAAATTAAATTCTATTTCAAATTCGCAATTTAAGTCCAAATTTCATTCGGATCAAAAATTAATGGTGTGAGAAATATTTGAAATTTAAAATTTCAAAATAAAGCACTTAGCATGTACAAACATGAAGGAATAAAGTTTGAATGAACGATCAAGAAAGTAATATATTATCAATTCAAACAATTAATAATAATAATAAGGAAAATAAATATGAAATAATGAAATAAAATTTAGAGACTTCGATCTCGACAATGATCCATATAATAGGTGGCATGCTCACGTGGTGGTTGATAATGAATATCATATCCAGCATTGGTACTCCTATCAACGGTTGATAAACGTTCTTGACGATTTCTTGTAAAAGCGGTAATAGCCACAGCAATAGCACAAAGAATTAATGAAAGACTAATTACCATTAATAAAATTCTAAAAAAAAGAAAAAAAAATTAGGAATTATTTCATTTTTCATACAATTAAGCAATTATTAATTGCATACATAAATAACACTCCAGAAAATTACATCATATTTAATAATTTCTAATTAACAAACCAATTAATCAATCAATCAGTCAAATAATCGGGCAAATCCATTAATTAATTGATTGATTAATTTCTAATTGATCAACTGATCTATCAATTTATGAGTTACTCAATCAGGGAAATCCATTGATTAACCAATCAATTAATTAATGTTATTTAAATGCATAAATAAATAACATTTCAGAAATTACATCACATTCAACAATTTCTAATTAATCAATTAATATATCAATCAATTGCTTAATTAATTAATCAGCCAATCATTTAATTAATCAATAAATCGATAGATATTTTCTCCATTCATTGTATTGTTTAATGCTATTTCCTTTCTCATTCTTTTTTCTTTTTTTTTTCTAATTTGTGTAAATTTACAAAAATTTTTATTTATTTATTTTATTTTTTCAAAAAATTCTATTTTTATTCTTTCATTTTTCTATTCCACAAAAGAATTATCCATTAGCAGTACTGATGAATAGTGCAAATAAACGAACAAACATTGGGATTATTAAGGACGAATGTTAGTCATATTATTTGATATGCATGGTTGTACCATGCATTATTTGCATGTTTGCATGCATGCATGCATGCATGCAAGCATACAATAAATTATGCAAACAATCTATAAAATTCAATTCTTATTTTATGTTACATGATATAAATAGTAAATATTTGAAATTACTTTTTCAAAAATTCAATAGAAATATTTTAGAAA
>NW_018108560.1:32235-35605 GCF_000183805.2 Loa loa
ATCACTATTATTATTATTTTTATTATTGTTATTATTATTATTATTATTATTATTATTATTATTATTATTGTTATTATTATTACCACTGATATTATCATTATTATCACTATTATTATTATTATCATTATTAATATTGTCATTATTGTTATTGTTATTATCATCATTATTATTATTATTGTTATCATCATCATCATTAATTGTTATGACTAGGACAACAACGCAAATCATGATTTAGACTAGCTTACATTGTTAATCCACAAATAATTCCACCACTTGGATATGGCAAATAATTTGGTATACACATGAAGCTGAAATAAACAGAAAAAAATTTTCTTAAATGAAAATTAAAAAAAAAAAAAAAAACAACGCAAAGAGTAATTCCTAATTAGAATAAAGTGCAAAAGTAATAATGCAACCACCTAATTAATCCTTTTTTTGTTTTTGTTTTTCAAATTTTTCAAAAATTGAAAGAAAAATGAAAAAAGTTCAAAAATTTTCAACAAAATATTTTCGTTTTTTATGCAAAAATTCTCGAGGAAAATAAAACCATCGAGAAAAATTGAATCAAATTGATTGAAAATAAATGAGGAAATGGGTTGTTAGTACTACTAGTATGAGTTACAGGATATGATTAATGAATTATACGATAATTTCCATTGTGATATTTCAAGAAAATTTTGGACCATTTTTATGATTTGTAAATAAATTTTGTCATATTGGTTAAATTTCTCATCTTCAACCATTCATACTTTTTCATCTTTCATTCATTCTTTTCTTGTCCTTTTTTTTTTTTTATTAAACTTACGAAACTGATCAATCAATATTTGTAATAAATCATTCACTTACAAAGGAAAAGAAAAATTCAATCGATACTTGCTATTTCAATTATTTGTTTTATGATCAATCGATCGATTTTATGATATCGATCAATGCTTGATTATTTCAGTTGTAGATGATCAATTATTATTTGTTAATTAGACGATTAATTTCTATTTGTTAATTTAAATCATTAATTGGATGATTTTTTTAAGGGGGGTAGGGTGGATAAAATTTAAAAAAAAAATTTAAAGATATTTTAAGGTCAAAATTTAAATCATTCGTCGGATAACCAATCAATCAATCATTATTTCACTATTTTGATTACTTATTAATCATTATTTGCTACCGCAAAGTTTTAAATGAACGTGATGAAATTAATCAATATATGCAAATTTTTAAGTGATAAATCAAATTAACACCAATTAATTTAATTTTGTTGTAAAAAAAACCATTTATAATTTATTTGAAGGAAAAGATTCTAATTTAATTTGTTTCTTTCTACATTTCTCTTCATGTTATGTACTAATTTAAACTTAATAATTTTAAAAAATATGCTAATTTTGTCATTTTGTCACTTCTGTCATTTTCATCACTTATGTCATTTTTGCTTTAATTGTTTCTAGTTTTTAATTTTGTTTTTTTTTAATAATTCATTTAAACAGTGTTATGAATGCGTTCTTCAATTTTTATTTTAATTTATAAACTTGCAAAAGTTCTTTTTGAAAAAAAAGTTGACAATATGATTGATTGATATGTCATTTGATTTGTCAAAGGAAAAGAAAAATTGCTGATTGTATGACAACAGTATGAAACAAAAATCGTATATACTTTTTCTTTTTTTTTTTTTTTTTTTTTTTGTATAAATATATTGAAAGAGAAAAGAAGAAAAAGAAAGCAATTTAGGATGAAAAAAAAGAAACGAAGAAAAAAAAAGAAGCAAATAGAACAAACAAAGAAATTGATTAATTAATATTGGAATTCAAATAATGATTTTTTTTTCTTTTTGTTTTTGCTTTTTAATGAGACTATAATGAAAAGAATTTGCAATGTTATTTCTCATACAAAGAAACAAAATAATTTTACAGGTAGGAAAAAAATAATGAAGCATACGAGTTTTTTTTTTTTAATCATAAAATCGCATAATTTAGTTAATTAATCCATTTCGTATTTTTTCCACTTAATAAAATTATTAATTTTTAAGAAATGACAAAAGATTGAAAGTCTTTTCAACAATAACAAAAAGTAAAATTTAATGAATTTTTAATGATGATTAAAATTTTTATTTAAAACTTAAAAAATATTAAAAATTCGTATAGGATTGAGAAATCAATAATTCTGAACTTTTTTTTTTTTGTTTACCTATGATAGCTTGGCCTTGTTCAATATCAAAATACAAAAAGATATCAAAATACAATATTTTGTTCGATATCAAAATACAATATCCAAAATATAAAAGATAAAATCCGCAAATGATTTCCATTTTTTGATTTCAAATGGAAATTTATAATCTTTTTCTTTATTTATCATATCATCTGCTCTGCTTCACAACAAATTATCAAATGATAACAATAAACATTGCTTGTTTTGTTCTTTCTTTTTTTTGAGAAAAAAAATTTAATTAAACTTAATTTCATTTAATTTAATGCATTTGACAGAATGATTTTAACATTTAACGTAGATCACTTATCACTGCTTCTGTTTGTTCGGTATAGTGATAACGTTTCCGGCTTGAATAATCCGGATTTTCCTCATTCAAAACTGTAGTAGTGGTTTCAATTTCCGGATTATTGGTAATATTTTTTACAGCAATTACTTGGGCATTACCTGCCGTGTTAATTGCTCCAACACTTGAAAATACAGTTTTGAACATATGCATAAGTGAGAATTGACTGATACCTAAAAATAAAAATCACTATTGATAATATTATACAAATTAGTACTAGATTAATTTTATCATTATCAATGCATGTCATATCACTTTGTATTGCTCTCAAATCAATCAATAAAATGGTCAATGATTAATGCGATAATGTTACAAATGATAAGAACATGATTATGATAAATAACAATCATTTATAGTATCATAATTTTTGTTCTACTGTACATATCAGTTTTATTATTATTCTACAATTAATTAGCAAAAAAAAAAAACATTTAATTGGATAATTTCAAAAATTTTGTTTGTAATTTTGTATTGCAAGGAAAAAATGTGCGCAATAAATGCTGCAATAAATTTTTTTAAAAACAAAAGAAGTAATTAAGCAATTATAAGGAAAAAATATACCAGGTGAAACAGATGGGCACACCCGTCCAATGTAATAATATAAAGCAGCTAATGCTAGCAAATGTAGCAATGCATACCAGAAATTTATAAGTAATATTATAAGGATATTTACAATAGCCTGAAAGAAAAGTTCATAAATATTAATTATCCGGTAAGTTTAACAACAGTAACAACAACAACAACAACAACAACAACAACAACAACAACAACAACAACAACAACAACAACAACAACAACAACAACAACAACAACAACAACAACAACAAC
>NW_018108560.1:36417-38433 GCF_000183805.2 Loa loa
TTTGTAGGGAACACGAATACCGATGCTTCAACAACAACAACAACAACAACAACAACAACAACAACAACAACAACAACAACAACAACAACAACACAACAGTAAGAGCAACAATAATAACAATAACAACAACAACAACGACAATAACAACAATAATAATAACAACGACAACAACAATAACAACAGCAGCAACAGTAAGACTAATTAATAAATGTGATTTAATTAACTAATTCTTTTTGGTTTCTATGACACAAAGTAGTAATAAAAGGGAGGAGTGTTTAATCTATTTTATAAATATATTCATTTTAACTTATGTTAGATTCATATTCGCTAATCGAATTGATATATAAAATATTGGAAAATATATTTAAAATAAAAAAGAAAAATGAATTACATACTCCAATAAATGATATGTAGCGATTACTGAAAATTGAATACCATGTATGCGGTTGACCAATTATGGAACTGGAACTTACTTCTTCATCTAAAATATTCCACAAAAAAATTAATTGAATTAAAAACAAGTGTTGTTGACATTATTGATAAGTATTATCAACAGTTATCACCCAAACTGTATGATATATACTTATCTTTAGAAATTGTTTTTTAATTTACATAGAAATAATATAATTAATTTATGCAAAAATTCAGTATCAGTACTTGGCAAATCATGCAAATTTTTTCCCGAAAATAATTTTCCCAAATCAGCCGAATCATCTTCACCATTATTTGTTGCATCTTTTAAATGTCCCATACTGCCATATTTTGTCGTAGCACTAATTGAAATTATGAAATTATAAATGAAAAACAAATTTAAAATAAAAATGGATTTAAAATTAATTTGATGTAAACACGTGAAATTTTCATCAATTTTATGGCAAATTTAATAAATTTGTTCAAGCATAAATTAATATTTTCAAATTGCCAGACCATATTGATCGAAAAATTAGTATTAATAATTTATAAAAGTTGCAATAATGGGTTAATACAGGTAATGCATTGGATGAGCTCTCAAAGAATAGCTTATAAAATTCACCAAAAATTACACTTTAACCGAAAATTTATTGCTTACCGTATCATCGCACTATCAGGAAAGAAACGACAATTAGGCCTACCTTGCTACCGTAGTATCAGGGAGGAAACGATAATTAGGTCTACCGTACCGCTGTAATGTTAGGAATTAAACGCCTATCTATCTCATCATCGCATGTCTACCATACCACGTAGTGTCAAGATGGAAACGATAACTAAGTCTACCGTACCATGCAGTGTCTACCGTAGCACGCAGTATCAGAAACAAAATGATAATCAGGGTTTGATTACGATGAAGAAACGAATACAATAAAATTTGTCGTTTTTTTTTTTCCCTTCCCAATAACAAACTATCAAATTTTTTGTCCAGAATTGGTAGAATTGGAATTTTTTGTCTTTTTATTACCAGACAAATACAAAGTAATTTTTGTATAATAGAAGACGTAAATGACGTAATAATTACGTAAGGATCACGTAAAAAAAGAGTGAGGGAAAAAAAGATTAACTAAACAAATCATACTTGAATTTGTTGATAAATTGAAGATCATAACTCATCGCCAATGAAACATAGGAATAATTAACAAAAGCATAAGTTATTAAAAATGGCATTGTTGAGAGAATTGCTAATTGATTTAAATCATCAATTAATATAAAAATGAATGCTATAAGCATCATTAAAATACTTGCTCGTAATGGAATTTTATTTGTACCATGCTGAAAAATAATAATGATAATTTTGATAGCAAAAACAAAAAAAAAAAATTAATTTAAAATTTAATTTAATTAATAATTTATATTGAATTCAATTCATAGAATATGCAATAATTGTTATAATTCGAAATGATAACATGATAATAGATAAAGAAAAAAATTAATTTGAAATTTAATTTAATTAATAATTTATATTGAATTCAATTCATAGAATATGCAATAATTGTTATAATTCGAAATGATAACATGATAATAGATAAAGAGAGAGAGAGAGAG
>NW_018108560.1:39004-44212 GCF_000183805.2 Loa loa
GATAAGAGAGAGAGAGAGAGAGAGAGAGAGAGGGGAAGGGAAAAGGGGAAAAGAAGAAAAATGGTGATAATAATTGTTATGATTATAATGAAATTATGATTTAAAAAGAGAGAGAGAGGGAGAGAATAATGGCGAAAGATTGTTTATTAAATGTATATATTATAGTGAAAAATTAAAAGTTATTAATTTGTAAATAATCATATCAACGATTAATCAATACTAATTTGTTAATTTTAAAAGAATTTAATTAAATTAATTAATTTATAGTAATAGAATATAATTGAATAAAATAAAAATTTAACATACTCCAATAGCTAATGGATTTAGAATTGGTATGATACCCTCTGAAGCGATACTTTGTATAACACGTGGAGTACCAATTAATGTACCAACTGTTGAACTTAATGATGAAACATAAAGTCCAATAAGATATAAAAATCCTGTATATGATACTTTTTCAGCAATTAACGTATCACAAATTAGATATGCTCGATTAACCAATGATCCAAGAAGTAGTATGAATGATAAAATAATCATCGAACTAAATTAATTAATTCATTAATTAATTAATTAAATTATAATGATAAGAAATAAATTGGTTTAAAAAAAAGCACAATCATTTTAAAACATTTTAAAATTGATATATTCTACAACAATTTTTCACCCATTAAGAAAAAAAGAAAAAAAAACCTAATAATTTTCATGGAAAATTATTTCAATTACTTCAATGTCTTAACTATTACTACCATCATTTCATTATTATTATGATTGTTCCAACATTATCATGATCATTATCACGATTAGTTCATTCTCATTACGACTATTACCATGATTACTTCATTCTGATTACGATTATTACCATGATTATTTCATTCTCATTACGATTATCATCATGATTATTTTATTCTCATTACGATTATTACCATGATTATTTCATTCTCATTACGATTATCATCATGATTATTTTATTCTCATTACGATTATTACCATGATTACTTCATTCTGATTACGATTATTACCATGATTACTTCATTCTCACTACGATTATTATCATGATTATTTTATTCTCATTACGATTATTATTACTATCATTTCATGTCTCGTAGGTTATAAATCTGAATTTTCATTTCCTAACCGTAATTTTATCTTTATTTGTGATACAACATTTGTTTATTAAGTGATGATTTATTCCGGATATTTAACCGGTGATATGATGATTTATTCCGGATATTTAACCGGTGATATGATTAGCTCTTTTAAATAATGCTTAATTAGTAAAATGTTAGCAAGAGTAAATCTAATATGATTCACTTGGTTTTCGCAAGAAAAATGACTGGAAGATAACGATGCTTTTTTTTGATAAAATAATTAAAAATTCTTCCGGAATAATGAAAAGCTAGAAGGAACCGGTGGCGAACAGACTAATAACGGATAATAAACGGTTAAATTTATAATTTCGGAAAACTTTTTTTTTTTTGCAGAAATTGTTTATATGTTAAAATGAAGAAGTAAATAAACAAATCAGTTTTCCGTAAATTTTTATACATAAAATTTACATCTAAAAATCTATCAGGAAAAAAAAAATCGATCTAAAAATATTTCATACCTATTATTTTACATATGATATCGATCATTCTGTAAAATCATTCATCTATTTACACTTGAAATTTAAAAGTTAACTTATGCAAGCTTAAAAGGAACTAACGATTTACCTGACAGCGATTGCAGATAATTCACCCACAGGTATACTAAGTTGTGGATCCCTCAGATCATCACTCATATTCACACCTGTATAGAATTTAGTAATTTAAAATTATTTCAATCATTTCAAAAAATTATGCTAAAAATTTTCCAAATATTTATTTGGCTGTTAATAAAAATTATAAAAGTTAAAATTTAAAATTAAATTTTAATTATTATTCACTTCTTTCCTTTTTTTCATTCCGCTTAATTTAAATTTGAATTTGCAATAAGTTTTATCAAATATTTTTACTGATTAAATTTGACATTTTTAAATTACTAAATGAAAATATTTTTTTATGTTTTATTATTAATTTTTTCAAAAATTTCAATTTTCTTCCTATTCAAATATTTATTTATTTCTTTTATTGTAACAATTACTCAAATAATTATAAGTATTAAATTAGAATATTGAATGATTTGATTAATGCTTAAAATGTTTTCAATTATTTCAATTACCAGACATTAACATACCATTATTTAATCCAAATAAGTTTATGTTTAATGTGAAATTTAATTTTTTAAATAATTTTTTTTTGTTTTTTTTTTTTTTTTTTTTTTTTTAATACAAACCTGCTAGAACACCAAGAAAATTTGCGAAGAATACACCAAAAACAGTGAAAAAAGTTTTGGCGTATTTGTTGTACATCAAAGCCAAGTTGAGAACAATTAAAGCCATCATACATTGGATTCATATTTGCATCAAGTCGTATCATCGAAAAATATCCTACGCCATTCTCTGAAAAATCTTTTCGATGCATGCAAATTGCGTGCAATATTGCATTGCATGCAGCAGCATTCAAATACAATTTGCACGTTATGTGCAAATGTTTGTTAAATTTTTTTTTTATAATTAAATGAAAGCGTAAGCTTTTAATTATGAAAATATACAATTCGTAGAAATGTTAATTTATTCCGTAAAATTTTAATTTGTTAAAAATTAAACATAATTATTTGATATAGCTAATTGAAGAAGCATCCCTAACCTATATCAACTTTAAATAATGCTCCTAAATAGAAATCAATAAGAGCAACCATCAAAAATATCAATAATATCAATTGTAATCGAATAATCCAACGTACACCAATCATATTAGTTCCTAAAAAAGAACAAAAAAAAAATAAAAATAAAAAAATAAATTAATTACAATATTTGAAAAAGTTAATTAATTATAATATTTTGTAAAAATTTATTAGTTACAAAATATTTGTTAAATTATTTTGCTAAAACAGTATAAGAATTCAAAAAGTTATTTATTTTTTTGATGCTATTGCTTAAATTTAAAATTAAATACCGTTCAAAAAAAAATACACATACATATATACGGTTTTCTAAAAGTAAATATAAAATTTGATTAATTATTTCCAATTAAGTAATATTTGACATTGGAATTTTTTTTAGGACTGAAAAAATAATTGATTTAAATATTATAATCTATTAAAATTAATTATTCAAATTAAGTTGTTAATTGTAAGCCTTACATATTTGGTCGTTATGAATTGGTGAAAAAAAAAATTGTGCAAATTAAAAATTTTCCCCATAAATATTTTAAAATAAAAAAAAAAGGGAAAGAAAAACCTGTTAAAGCAAGTAAACCAGCAATAGCGATGATTTTATGAATAAATGAATTTTCAATTCCAAGAAAACGTGCGGCACTTTCACCAAAACCAATGAGAACTAGCGCAATTGTCACAGACAGGAAAAAAAAAGGGTTTATTAAAAATTAAAAAATAAAAAAAGAGAAATTCGAAAATTTAACCAAATATATCTATATACCATCATCATAAAGCTATATAACTATTGAAAGAAAAAAAAAGGTTGAAATTATAAAATGGCAAATTTTAATTGACGAAAATATTAATTAATTAGCAAAAAAAAAAAATATTTGCAAATTTAGGTTTATATTTTGGAAGAAAAAAAGAAAAAAAGATAGTAGCTGTTAGAACATAATTTTTGCATTAGATTAACATTAATCAATATTTAATTTAATTAACAACAATTGATATTTGATTAAATTAACATTAATCAAAATTTTCAATTTAATGCTAATCCTTTTATTCAATTAACAATAATTTTATCCCTTTTTTAAACCTCTTAACATTTTAAATTCAGTTTATTTAATTAATTAAATATGCATATTTATTTATTACCTGTCCAAAAGTATACATTAAGCCAATAGCGCCACCAATTTGTCCACCAAGTATATGTGATACAAGAAAATAAATGCCACCACTTTGAATTTGACATCTTTCATAAATACCAATGGCGGAAAAGACGGATATTAATGCAAGTGATGTACAAATAATTAATAAAATAACAGCATTTACAATGCCACCTATTCCCTGTAAAAAATAAAATAATTTAAATTATAAAATAAAAATAAAAGTTTTTTTTCAAAAAAAAATTTTTTTTTCAAAACTTAAATTTTATTATCAAAAAAGTATAATTGTAAAAATAATCAATAATAACCATAACATTTACCTTTATTAATCTAACAAATTTAATTTGATTAAATAATATTAAATCAATAAATTTAGCAATTATTAATTCAAAAAGTTTTCACTAAATTATTGCAATTACTTTGTGCGAAAAGAAAAAAAAAAACAAAAAATGTTCATCTGATTGATCATAATTTTGCTAACTAAAATGATTTAATGATTAAATATAAAAAATTTTTTTCCATTACACAATTTAAATGATTAAATGTTATTTAAGTAATCGAGTATAAATATGTTAAACTAAACTAACCACAATCCAACCCATACGAAGGAATACAATAACACCAAAAATATTAACCAAAACAGTTGTAAAAACACCATCCCAAGTACCAAACAATAATGGTCGAGTAATGAAAAAATTCCTGTTAAATTTAATTATTTCAATTATAAATCATTTCACAATTTTTGAATTTAATTCCATAAAATTGATTATGGGCTTAAAAAAAACACAGTTTTATATGAATAAAAAAGAAAAAGGACATGTGATTAATTGGCAATTAAACAAAAGACAAGGTAATGATGATATAACAAAAGATTAAAATAGGATAAGAAAAAAGTTGACAAAAAGAAAAGGAATAAAAATTATTTTTAAAAATTAAATTTTCAAAATGAAAAATTTACTTTTGCCACCATGGTTCATTGCTATTACTCTGAAGTCGTCCACGTGAAAATAACGAATCCATCGGTTCTCGAATTGTTTCACATTCTTCGTTTGTCATTTCAATTTCCTTCAAACTTTTAAATTTTAAAAATCTATTTTTTGTTTCTTTCTTCATTATTTATCATTGTTATTATCATTTATTATTATTGTTATTGTTATTGCTGTTATTATTATTATTATTATTATTATTATTATTATTATTATTATTATTATTATTATTATTATTAATTATTATTATTATTATTATTATTATTATTATTATTATTATTATTATTATTACTATTATTATTACTACTATTATTATTATT
>NW_018108560.1:45232-47383 GCF_000183805.2 Loa loa
ATTATTATTATTATTATTATTATTATTATTATTATTATTATTATTATTATTATTATTATTATTTTATTATTATTATTATTATTATTATTATTATTATTATTATTATTATTATTATTATTATTATTATTATTATTATTGCTTTAAAAGTATAACAAAATTCTATTATTAATTTATTATTATAATAATATAGAATATATTATTTATCAATCATCATTATTATTTAGTTTATCATAAAATTGATATTAATAAAGTTTTCCAAATATTTGATAAAAATTGTTGAATAATTCAAATTCACACAATGTAAATTCAATTTCAAATTCATATTCAATTATTTAATAAAAAATAAAAATTATGTTAATAGTGGCACATATATTTTTCTAGAAAATGATTGATAAAATCTGTTTAATCAGTTTGTTGATTTCAACTGAAGATTTTAAAGCATTTAAAATATACATACAGATATATATATGATCGATGATCATTCAACAAATTTTATTTTATTTCATTTGCTTATTTATTTTTAAACATTTTTAAATATTTACAAATAGAGAAATGAATTTTCCAGAACAGAAACTTTTCGAATATTTATTTATAAATAAAAAGGAATCTTTCAAAATACTGTCAACAATGTTTCACTTAATATATTCAACAGATGTGCTAATAATGATGAGAAAAAAGAAAAAAAAAAAAAGATTTATGAGTCGCCGATGTAAGTTAATGATAAAGCTAATGATATTGTTTTCTTTATTATCATTATCATATCATCAATAATACTAAATTTTAATGCAATAATTAGAATTTATGCATGAGTTAAATTAAAAATTTAATTTGATATTTCTTACCATATTGCTTATCTTTAAGTCATTAAAATGAAGTATCGATTTTTCGGATAACGTATCGTTTAATTAAATTTTAATGATGTTTTCTTAATAATATTCTAAGTTAACGATATTTTGCAAGAGAGAATGGAAAACAAAAATAGGATACTTAAATATATGCTAACTGCTAACATTAAATAATGTTCATCATAGGCTTATCTAAGGCTTGTGTCCTAGTCACAATAATAAAAAAAATATGAACAAAGGACATAAAACTTTTTTTTTAAAAAAAAAATAGAAAAAACTTTTTTTTCCAATATAGAAAATTAATAGCTGCATTTATAAAAAAAAAAACAATTATTAATTTTCGATATTAAAGAAAAAAAAAATGCCAAAATAATAATAAAAATTATTTTGAACAAATAATATTTCACGCAAAAATGATCAAGAAATTAATTTTAAATTTGTAATTAAAAAAAATCAAAACTTAATCTAAAATTAGAACTCAATTCATAAATAAATATGATATAAATTTATTCGAAATAAATGAAAACCTTCAAATTCATAATCAAATATATTCGAAATAAGTAAAAATTCCGAAAATTCACAAATAAATATAATTATTTTTTCGCAAATAATTATAATATATAATTAAATTCGAAAATTAAAAAAAAATCAAGATCGAATTCAAATTTAAAAATAAAATTAACTGCATAAATGCGTATAATGTAAATATATTTGAAATAAATGGAAATTTATGAATATATAAATAAATATATTTAAAATAAATACTACTTATTGAATTATTAATTTCATCAAAACTCAAAAATACAAAAAAAAAGGAAAGAAAAAAAACAAAATTTGTAACAAAAAGGAAAATAATAAAGCATTCATGTTTAAAATTAGTCAAAAATACATTTCACAGCAAAACAATTATTGTGAAATTTAAATTAAACGTTTAATTTTTGATCACAAATTTTTGCAATTTTCTCGTGTCATTTCAATTTTTGCTAATTTTTATCAAAAAATTTAACAAAAATTAATTAATGAAAATATATGCAAAAGTAATTTATCACTCAAATCAGTTAAGAGTTATTACGAAAAGCACAAAATATTGAATTGAGTATATTGCTACATTACTTTGACTAAATAACAAAACATCCTTGCCTAGTAACATACTTATTGAATGGGGCCTAGCAATGCTAATCAACCATACGCTAGGCATTCTATCATCATCAGCCATTCCATATACATGCATTGATGCCTGAAAATGTGGAAAGGGAGAAAAAAAAAAGTAAAACGTAAATTTCTACAAGCAGTATTTTTATTTCTA
>NW_018108560.1:48421-49959 GCF_000183805.2 Loa loa
AAAAAATGTGACAGTAAGATTTACGAATTGATTGAAATTTTAAAAACGCATCTTAAATTTGTCAATAATTTACCTCTTCTTTTTTTTTTACATTCATTTCTCTTTGTGTCATGCAATCTGAACGAATTATATATAAATGGATGACATCATAATGACACTTTTTTTTTTCTGGAAATTTGTAAATGAGAAAAATTAGTAACAAAAGAAAAAAAAGCAAAAAATTAAAATTTTAATTTGAAATTAAAAAAGAAGGGATTATTTATTGATTTAATCAATAATAATAATATCGTATCGTATATTGATAATGAGAATATATGAATGAATAAAAAATGAGCAAATATATTATTAATGGATTAATTTATCAATTTGAAATGTAAATGTTAAATTAAATAAAATTATTCGATAACTTTCAATAAATATTTGTCAATTATTTTTTTGTCAAATTAAATATTTTCAAAAGTGTTAAAATTTGAAGTAATTGATATATGGCAAAACAAAAAAAAAGCAAAGTTTACCGGAAGCTAATTAATCATTCTGGATGTTACCGATGAAATAAAAGACAAACTTTTTTTAAAAAAAAAAATTACAGAAAATGTGAGAATATTTGTTGTATGGAATAATTCTAGCAGATCACGTGAAAGAGTAAAATATTAGATGAGTATAAATAAAAGTAATCATATGGAACAGTGAAAAAAAAAATGCTTCACGTAAAATGACAAAAATTCGATGACGTAAACTAAAAAAGAAAAAGCAAACCACGTTGAAAAGTAAAAAAAAAATAAATAAATTGCATAACAGTAAGGTTAGATCACGTAAAACTAGAATAGTAAAGTTTAGATCACGTAAAACTAGAACGGTAGAGTTAGATCACGTAAAACTAGAACGGTAGAGTTAGATCACGTAAAACTAGAAAAAAGAAAAAGAACATGAAAAAAAAGAGGCAAAAAATAACAGAAATGAACCAAATAAAAGAAAAACGGATTAATTTTTTTTTTTTTTGCAATCTGACGTGATAGGGATTGAAAGAAAAAAATGAAATACGTAAAACGTGAAAATGAATATTTTTTTATGATCTGTTATCAAATAAAGTGAATTACGTGGAATTACGTGAAGTACGTGAAAAAGTGCAATACGTAAAGAAGGAAATCACGTAAAATTAATCATATAAGGGCGCAAAAAGTTTTTTTCGTTTTTATTTGATAACAAATCATAAAATATTTTTTTTCAGTTGACATATTGGGGTGGGGGGGGAAAAAGTTTTATAATTGAAGTATTCATTATTTTCATTCAATGATAAGTTTATTATAGTTCTTTTTCCCTTTTTTTTTTGTCGATAAAATTTGATAAAAGTTTATCGTAGTTTTTTTGATAAAAGATTATCGTAATTTTTTTGATAAAAAAAGTTTATCGTAGTTTTTTTGATAAATGGTTATCGTAGTTTTTTTGATAAAAGAAGTTTATCGTAGTTTTTTTTTTTTGATAAAAGATTATCGTAATTTTCTTGATAAAAGAAGTTTATCGTAGTTTTTTTGATAAGA
>NW_018108560.1:50048-52895 GCF_000183805.2 Loa loa
CAAAATCCGTAAATATCTTACCCAAATTAATTTTCCTATCAGATTAATTTTTTTTTTAATAAATCATTTAATCGTAAAAGGTGAAATAAATTGTATGCATGGAAATGTATTCAACAAATGAAGTAGAACTTGTAGTTTTATATTATACATAATTTTGATTGTAAGAATTTGTCATTTAAATTACGAATCTGTTAATTCGTAATTTTTACATGCAATGAAATAATTTTACTTCCTGATATCATTACAAATTAAATTTTAAAATTAAGTCGTATCACCTGAAATTAACCTGAAAACTATCAAAATGAAATACTTTAAGGGTGGATGAATTCAATTTTTCCCTCACTTCCGCCAACTTATTTTCATTTTATGTTTAAAATCTGTATGAAATTATGATATGAAATAAGTTGTTTGTGTAATATTATCAGTGATAAAAATAGCATAAACAACAGTAGATGATGAGGAAGAATGAAGAAGGGAAAAAAAAAAGATGACAAGTTAGTTTACGTAGTATTATCAAAGACAATAATAACAAATAATACCAACAATAATAACAATAACAACAACAACAACAATAATAATAATAAAATAACAATAACAATAACAATGATGGTAATAATAGCACTAACAAAATACCAACAATAGATGTTGAGAAAGAATGATGAAAATAAAAGAATGCAAAAGTACAGAAGTTTATTTTTGTATTTTTTTAAGTTAACAAAAGTAAAAAGGAAAAGATCAAGGGAAAAAGATAAAAGGAAAATAAAGGATAGAAAAGACGAAAGGAAAAAGATTAAGATAAAAAGAAAAAGATCAAAGGGAAAGGACAGAAAAAAAGAAAAAGATCGAGAAGAGAAAATGAACAAATACATCAAAATTAGGTATTAAATAATTAACAAATAAGAAGTAATTTACATAAATGTTTAAAAATTATCAAAAAGTTTGTAAATTTTTTTCTTTCCTTTTTAAATTTTCCAAAATTTCCGAAAAAATTTTCTAAAAATAGTAATAAATGATTAAATGGCAAAGAAAAAAGGAAAAGAAAAATAAATAAATTAATTAAAATTTCTTTTTTTAAAGAATTTTTTGATTAATTTTAAACTATTTTATTCATGCGTATATTTTTTTTTAATGATTCATTCGTAATCTTAATTCTTTTTCCTCTTACTTTTTAAAAAATTAAAAAATTTCATTTTGATTTCAAAATGTTCCATTCATTTTGATCAAAATTTTCATTTCATTCGAAAATTTTTAAATTTAAATTTATTAGTGTTTTATGCTAATTATATATATGTAATTAGAAAGAATGGCAATAATTTGTAAATGATTATTTATTGTAGTAATTTTCCAATTTATTAAAATCGATATATATATACACGAATACACACAGATACACATACACACATACACACATACACACTCACATGCACATATACAAGCACATACACACACACATACGCGGACAGATACAGACACAGACAGACAAAAAGTTTTAAAACCCATTGGAGATTTAAATAGTTTCAAATTTCTCTTTGGTATTTACGTCACTTCTTCTACTTTGTTTTTTCTCTTCTGCCTGCTTGCTTCAATTTCAAATTCACTTTTATTCATTTCAATCCATTCATCGCCTGTGCATTTCACCCGTCTCATAGAAAATTTATACAAGTCAATTTACCTTTAAACATATATAGTGAGGAAAAAAAAATAGATTATTGATTAGCACTGATAAATTTTCTCTTTTTTCATTTGATAATACTTATATTTGAAATGAAATTTGATGCATTCGAATTGGTAATTTTATATGTTTAGATTATAATTTGAAATGCTTTTAATTCAATTTTTTATTTTTTTTTATCCTTTATTTCGCATTTTTAGTGATTTTATTTTGTTTTTTGATAATTTTTATACCATAGAATTTTTATCAATACTAATTTAGAATTAATTATTTGAAAAAAAAAAATATTTTTTAATCCTATAAAATTAGTTCGTTTTAATTTGTTCGAATTTTTACATTATGATTATTAAAAATGATTTAAGTGGAATATTTTGTTTGTTATCATTTTCGAAATTCAATCCTTTCAAATGATTTAAATTAAAATAAGGTTTGTTTTTTTGAAATATTTGTTAAGTTTTTTAATTAAATCTGCTATTTATAAAATATAATTCTAAAAATCGAATTATAATTCATGTTTTAGCATTTTTTTTACATTAGTTTTTCAAAATGCAAACTGAAACTTCTCATTTTGTCACGATGAAGAAGCATGCATTCCCTGATGAGAATATAAGTTATGTTAGCAATGACATATGGACTCCGGTAGTGTCGCCTATATCAGATAAGCCTTAAGTGAAGAATGAGAGAAAGTGTATTCATGAATAGGATAGGAACACTAACCTCCCAACATCCCAGAAGAAGGATAACTCTAATTTCAAACCCGATCAAATGAAGTTCATTTTAATCCAATAACATCATATATCAAATCAAAGGACACTATGAAAAAATCATGTCCTAAAGAGTGTTACACAGGATTGAATAATTTTCAAAAAAAAAAAAACATAATATTGTTTACGGATAGCAAATATTGATCAATCTTAAAACAATATAATAATGGTTTAAGATAGCAAATATTGATTAATTTTAAAAGGATATAATATTGCGTAGAATAGCAAAATATTAATTAATTTTGAAAGAATATAGTATTATTTAGGAATAAATTAATTTTAAAAGAGCATAATATTATTTAAGATAGCAATATTGATTTATTATTTTTAGCTGCCGTATAAAATGACATTTAAGTATTTCATTATTATCAATCTAAGACATTCTTTTATTTACAAAGAAAGAAAAGATAA
>NW_018108560.1:53704-55242 GCF_000183805.2 Loa loa
TAATAATAATAATAATAATAATAATAATAATAATAATAATAATGGGATAAAATTGCTGTGAATTTTTTAAAATGAAAAATTTACATTATTTAAATAGATTAGTTAAAAAAAAAAAAGAAATCGTAGGCTATCACTTTGACAAATTATTTTTAACTTTTTTTGTTCGTTTCATTTCAAAAAGTTAAAGAGCTATAAGATGAAAGGTTCATTGGGTCTATTACAACAACAGCAAACAATGATTCAAAAAATCTATCTAATATGCAAAACAACTGGTTAGAACCTTTTTTTTTTCACACAAATTTATATAGTCTAAAAGAATTGAAAAAAAAAAAAGTTTATTGGTCATTCGGCTAATATTTGTAATTTTGAAGGAATACACTTTATGTAAATTTATAGTGTTAAATTTTGAAATTATTAGTAAATAAATATGATTACTTAATTACAATGATTTCTGATTTCAAGTTTTTTTTTTGTTTTTGAAGAAAATTTCTAAAATTACAATTGATTACAATACAATTGAATACAATCGATTGGAATATTTTGAAAAGTTATAAAATTAAAAAAAAAAGAGAATTCATAAGATATTAACTAAATGATTAACAAAAAAAATTTTTATTTTTGACAAAAATTATTCTTTTTTGTAATTTTCAATTTAATCTATTATCAAAGAATAAAAAAAAAAATATAAAAAATAAAAGGTAAAATATAAATTTATTAAGGTAATAAATTAAGGTGAAAGCTAGCTGCAAATTTATCAAACTTTTAGTTAATTTTAAAAAAAAAGAATTAAAAATTATTACTTTTATGTGATATTTAATTTTGCTCATTTTAATAACATTTAAAAATTTTACAAATTTGAATTGGATATAATTTTTTTTAGAATTATGATTCTTCCAAAATACAATGTACTTATTATCTTGAAATAAATAGTCGCTTTGCTGAATATTTTGAATGAACACTTACTTTGAATTAACAAAACAACAACAAAAAAAAAAAGAAAGAAAAATTATTGCTGAACTTTAATGAAAATTATAATTTTTAGAAATTTTTTTTTCTCTGAATTTTTTCAATTTTTATAAAAACAATTCAAAATATAAAATTTGCATATATTTGTGCATAAATTTTGCATTTTATTTTTAAAATTTCATTATATTTACAAAATAATAACAATTATTATTATTACCAATTACTTTTGCAAGTAATTTTTTCTTTTGCACTTAACTTCAAAATTTAGTTTATGATTTAAGATAGCTAAAGTGTGATAAATTAAATTATATTAGGCTTAGTTAGTTTTCCCTTTTTTTGAAAAGAGAAATTCATACGGTAATTTAACAGACTTTTCTTATGAAATGTTACACAAATTAATGACGCAAATTATGAAAAAAGAGACAAAACTCAACCTTTCGTAAAATTGTTATTTACAGTGCCATTTATGTTAATCATTTATTATTATTATTATTATTATTATTATTATTATTATTATTATTATTATTATTATTTATTATTAATTCTATTATTATTATTTATTATTCATTATT
>NW_018108560.1:55617-57909 GCF_000183805.2 Loa loa
ATAATAATAATTACAGTAGATAATAAGCTGATATAAAGAATAGTCTTTTCTGATAATGACAATAATAACAGTAAATAACAAACAGTAGTATTTTCTGATAATAATAATTATAACTAGAATAAACAGTAGTATTTTTTGATAATAATAATTACAGTAGATAATAAACTGATAATAAGGAATAGTATTTTCTGATAATGATAATTACCACTGGAATATACAGTAGTATTTTCTATTTATTGTAAAAAAATTTAGTAAATCAGTTATTATCAAATTGGTTCATTTTTATCTCTCACTGAAATTTGAAATTGTTACGATTATTTAATTTCTCAAAAAAAAAATTTCTAAATTATTTAACAAGAAAAAAAATGAATTAATCGATATGAACAATTACTTTAATTTATTTTATTCCGATTATACAATTAAATTCTTGCAATTATTGCAACTAATACAAATAAATTTTTATTTAATTTCGTCTAATTTATTTACAATTTACAATAAATTTTATTATTTTTAAGAATAAAATTTCATATATAAATTGATAAGAATTTAAATCGAAAATTTATTTTTCAAATAAACAAAAAATGAAAATTTATCCTTTTTTCTTTTTGTACTTTATTTCTTCATAGTTTAAATTTAATTTACATCCGTTTATATGCTTAATGTTTATGTTTATGTTTATTATAGTCTGATTTAGTTTTTTTTTTTAAACAATTAAATTTTCTAAAATGCACGTCATAACCTAATTTATAATTTATCCACATATGTATGGTATTTATGTCATTGTTTAAATTTAACTTTTCAAAGAATACATGCATCATTGAGTAATTCATCCATTCAATCCGACGAAAAAAAAATGCCAAAATTTCAAATTTACAAATATTAAAAAATTATTTTTAAAAAAAAAATAAAATAAAATAAAAAATAAAATAAAATAAAATAAAAAAGAAATCATTTCCTTTTTTCTTTTCTCTTTTACTTTCCTATCATTGCATCATTATCAATGATATATCATTCCATTCTTTTTCGTCTCTTAGCCTTCATCAACCTTTTCATTTGTAGTTTTAACCACAAAACTCATAAATAAAAAAAAAAAAAAAGAACGAAGCTTTTGCTGCTTTTTCAATAATCCTTCGCTTTTGCTCATTCACCAGCCGACGAAACTTTTCTTCCCTTACCAATCTGTCAATGATAAGTTTTATTTAATAATTTTGTTTTGAATTTTAAATTCGATAATTTAATTAATTGTATTAATTAGTAAAATTTAAACAACTGGAGCTATTTACATATTGTCTATAATTTGACTTATCTCTTGCCAATCTGATAATGATAAGTTTTATTTAATAATTTTGTTTTGAATCTTAAATTCAATTATTTAATTAATTATATTAATTGGTAAGAGCTAAACAACTGGAACTATTCACGTATTGCTTATAATTTAATTTATCTTTTTTTGCAATTTGATAATGATAAGTTTTATTTAATAATTTTGTTTTGAATCTTAAATTCGATAATTTAATTAATTATATTAATTAGTAAAATTTAAACAATTGGAGCAATTTGCATACTGTCTATAATTTCGTTTATTAATATGATTTGTGTGAATATGATATGATTAAAATTGTAAAGCTTTTAGAGGTAATTAATTTTTTAAATTCGATATTAAATTTGATTTAATTTCAAATTTAACTAATTTAATTAATTTTGGTAATTGATAAAAGTTAAACTGAGCTGAAACTATTCACACATTACCTGTGATTTAATTACTTTCAATTATTATTGTTAACATTATGATAAGTAAATCAAAATATTGAATTTTCGCAACAATCAAACTTTTTTTCTTTTCGAAAACGAATATTAAATTTTAATTAATTTATAATTTCACTTAAATTTGCATTTAAAAAAAAAAAAAATACTGCTAGTTGTTACATTTATCGTATAGGAATATGTGAATTGACGAACAAATAGCGCTTAATGTTTGTTATTAATTTGAATAAATTTAATTTTCGTGTTTTGTTTTTTTTTTCTTTTTTTAGCATTCCCGAGAAATTTATCTTAGAATTGATGTTTGTTTATGGCAATTCACAAGAAAAATATTCCGCCGGAAATTTCCCAATCAATATCCGGACGAATTGATAAAGTATTCCGGTAGGGAAAGAAAAGAAATTTTATATGTGGCGGTAATGTGGCATGAAACGTCAAAATATTCGTACGCTATCGTTAATTGTTTGTACATTAACATATTTAGTAATTGGTGCGGCTGTTTTTGATGCATTAGAATCTGATAACGAAATG
>NW_018108560.1:58336-61963 GCF_000183805.2 Loa loa
TATGGCAATTCACAAGAAAAATATTCCGCCGGAAATTTCCCAATCAATATCCGGACGAATTGATAAAGTATTCCGGTAGGGAAAGAAAAGAAATTTTATATGTGGCGGTAATGTGGCATGAAACGTCAAAATATTCGTACGCTATCGTTAATTGTTTGTACATTAACATATTTAGTAATTGGTGCGGCTGTTTTTGATGCATTAGAATCTGATAACGAAATGCAACAGGTAAATTAATTATAGGAAATTTTTTTTATTAATTACAATTAAATGAATTATTTGACAACAGGTAAATTAATTATAGGAAATTTTTTTTATTAATTACAATTAAATGAATTATTTGATATAAATTAAATTAATTAAAAATTGAAAAGCATTTAGTATTAAAATATTACAAAAAAAAAAAAAAAAACTACAGAAATGTTGAATTAATTTTTTTTTTCTTTTTTTTTCTTATCATCAATATATAATAATAATTACTATTATTATTAATATAACCTAATTAGTAATTAACAAATATGCTAACAATGTAAATAATTATTAAATGTAAAAAAGAAATGTTTCCCAAATGATCAAAAGGAATAATTAATAAATGGAAGTTTTTTTTCTTTTAATTAAAAAATGAAAGTTTTTTTTTTAATAAATGGAAGTTTAATAAATGAAAGTTTTTTTTTAAAAAAAAAAGAAACATTCAAATGTTTCAAATATTTGAATATAATGAAAATAAATGATATGATAATTATTTGAAAATCTTTATTTTACATTGTTTATTTTATTTGTTTATTTTTTACAAAAGAGATAAACAAAAAGAATGATAACAAATCATTGTTTATTGTATATTGATTATCATTTGTTGATAATTCAATAAACATGCAAAGTTTCCTTTTTCTTTTTTCCTTAAAGAAAAAAAAAATTTTTTATAAATAAAATTGATCATTTTTTATTACTAAACAACTAATTCAATCATTTTGTTTAAAAAAAAAAGTTTGAACATTTATAATTAAATTATCATAATAATATTGCTAATAGTATTATATCACTTTTCATTTTTAGATGGCAAAAATTTAAATTAAATTTTATTAAATTTAAAAAAATCACAAAAAATGCATTATCACTTTTATAAATTCAAATCATTATCTTGAATTGCATAATTAAATGATTTTAATAAATTAAATTGAATAAATTTCATGTAATTGTTTAAAAAAAAATAAATAAATGAATAAAAAATTGAAATGTTTGAAATAAAAACTTGAAAATTGAAATATTAAAATAAAAAAAAATTGAAATATTTGCAGAGAGCATTGGTATCAAAAGTGAAGAGAAGTTTAATTGATAAGTATAATATCAGTAATGCTGATTATGGTGTATTAGAAGCAATTATTATGAGATCAATACCTCATCGTGCTGGTCATCAATGGAAATTTAGTGGTGCATTTTATTTTGCTACCACTGTTATCACTACTATTGGTAATTAATTATCATTTGTATTATTTATTTTTACAAAAGTGATTAAAAAAAGAAATGATAACAGATCATTGAATGATAACAGATCATTGAATGATAACAAATCATTGTATATCAGGTTAATTATCATTTGTTGATAATTGTAATTAAAAGAATGATTGAATCATTTGCATATTATGCCTATAATTAGTAAATTTAATTCAATTCATTTCTTTCAATTCAATTCATTTTTTATTTTGTGTGTTTTTTCCTTGTTTTTATTTTGTTATTATAAATTTGATATGGTAGCAGATAGGATGTAATAGAAATTAACATTGTAATGAAGGAATAATTAATTGGAAATTAAATTTAACAATTCAATTGGGAAAAAATAGAAAAGATGGAAGTAATAAAGCAAAATTTAAAGTTTAATTTAAATCCAACTGAATGTTTCATGACAAATTTTTGAGTAAAAATTGTTTGCAGAATGCTAACAAAATGATAAAATATATTAACAAATTCTAGTTAGATATTCAAATATTCAGTTTAACTTTATTTCGCATATATTTGAATATATGTACATATATACATATATATATATATATAATTAATATCTGAAATTTAAAAACACAAAATTCTTTTCAAATAAAATCTGATCTATTACTTTTTTTCAACATTCATTTGTTTCATTTGTTTTCGTTGTTTTTACTTTCAAATAAATATTATCATTTTTGATGTTCACATTTATTTGTTTCAGTAATTTGTACATCTAAAATAAACAATTATCAATCGGTCAAAGTTCATTTCGTGTAAATTTTTTTTATTTTCTAACATTTAAAATAAACAGTTAGCAGTAGATCAAAGTTCATTTCGTTGAAATTTTTATTTTTATTTTTAAATTTGATAAAAAATTAAATATTTTTTCAGTTCTTTTAGCTTTTTTTCCATTTTGCTTTTGACATTCAATTCCTTTTTTTTTCATTAATCTATAAATTATTTTATTAATTAAAATTATTTGAATTTATTTCTCAATCATTTAAATATTACGCATTCTAACTGTAATTACATTAATGATACTGTAATTACATTAATGATAGAAATTATTCCATTACTTTAGTTCCTTTATCTTTTCCATTTCTAAATTAAAATTCTATAAAAAAATTACAGTTTAATCAATCATTGAGGAAGGAAAGAAAAAAAACTTAACAAGTTAGCAAAAAACTTAGCAATATTATTCCTTGATATGATATGATATGATGACAGTAATACTAATTCATTGAATTTTACTGTAATTTTATTTAACTGTGACTTTTATAATTTTACTGTAATTTTAGGTTATGGACACAGTACACCATCAACAACTGGTGGTAAAACATTTTGCATGTTTTATGCGTTAGCTGGTATTCCTCTAGGACTTGTTATGTTTCAAAGTATCGGTGAAAGGTATCAAAATTTTTCCAATAAAATTATAAAAATTTGTAAAAAAAAATTTTTTTTCTTTAACAAAAGTACTTGAATTTCGTTACTCGCAATACAAAGAAAAAGTGATAAATTAAAATTTGGAATAAGTTTAAATAAAATTTTATTCATTTGCTTTTTTTTTTTATTTAACAAAGTTATCAGTGAATGAAATAATTTATGATAAATCAGAAATTAGTAAAATTTTGGGGAAAATTATCAAATTTGATAATTGATAAGAATTGGGAGCTATGATAAAATTAGAGAGAGAGGTGAAGAAACAAAGAAAAGAATGATAAAGTATAATATGATTTATCATACTATCAATTGATTTATCAATTATCATCCCTATTCTATTAAAAATTTAATTTTGAAATATATTCCGAATGAAATTCGCAAAAACTTAATTTATTCCCATTTTTTTTTTCTTTTTTGACGTGTTATAGAAATTGCCACACTTCACGTTCATTTTTTAATAAAATTATTAAATTTTAAATAAAATTTTTGAAAAAAAAGTGTAATATTTTAAGTTATGATTGAAAATATAAGTAAGCATAAATATTATGAATGTAAAAATATTAAAATTTTTGGTGTTTTTATTGATTATTCAAAATTTTTTTCATTTTTTTTCTTTTTTTTTTGAAAATAAATTTTACAAAAGAAACAAAATTACAAATTTTGCATAAAATCTCACATACTATATTTCATATCACTGATATCACTGTA
>NW_018108561.1:0-2117 GCF_000183805.2 Loa loa
AAAATAATACTTTCTTTAAGTAATTAAAAAGTAAAGAGAACATTATCAGTAATTAACTTATCATTTGGACCAATGATAGAAAGTAATACTTTCTTTTAAAGTAATTTAAAAAAGTAAGGAAGAACATTATCAGTAATTAACTTATCATTTGGACCAATGATGAAAAGTAATACTTTCTTTTAAAGTAATTTAAAAAAGTAAAGGAAAAGAACATTATCAGTAATTAACTTATCATTTGGACGAATGATGAAAGTAATACTTTCTTTTAAAGTAATTTAAAAAAGTAAGGAAAACAACATTATCAGTTGTTAGCTTATCACTTATCCAAATGATAAAAGTAATAGTCGTTTTCAAAGGAAATGAAAAAAAATAACGAAGACAAAGAATAAAGAAAAATTATTTTTGATGTGAAGTAAATGGAATCAAAATATTTGTCATATTTTATCAAAACATTTATCATTGATAATTTTAACTCTTTTTAGTTGCAAAAAAAAAAAATTTTAAAATTTTTGATAAAACAGCACGATAAAAAAAGTTTTTTTTTTTTAGATTTTCAAAAAAAAAAAATGAATTTAAAATTTTTGTAAAAAACGATGGAAAGAAGTGAAAATTGCTAGAAATTTCTTTTTTTACCTTTTTCTCCCACTCTCTTTCTCTCTCTCTTCCTTTCTCTTTCTTTCATAGAAAGAGGAAAATGAAAAATGATAATTTCCATCAAAATATTTATAACAAAATGATAATAATTCAATTCAATTCAATTATTTCCCTCCAATTCGCAGAATTGATTTAATATTATTAATATACAAATTGCTACATCAATCAATTTTTAAACAAATTAAATTTTAACTTTTATAATTCATTATAAAATTTAAATCGATAAAAAAATAAATGGTTAAAAGCATCTAAGATTGCTTAACTGATAAAATGAAATTACATGAATCATTAATTAATTTAAACCTGTTAATCAGTTTCCGTTCAAATGATTTGTTATATCTGTTGAACTAAATAACTGGACAAGGTTAATGGTATGAAATAATAAAAGACGCCTTTCCCTGTCTCATTAAATGTCACAGATATATTGACGAATACAAAATGGATGAAAGGGGACTTTTGAAATTGGTCGACTAGAACGGTTTGAAAGACAAGGTCAACATCATTTTAAAAGTAATTATTTTTTTTCGGCGATTATTTTCCAATAATGGAAGAAATAAAAAAAAAAGTATTTCCGTGAAAAAAAAAATGAAATTTAAATATCTTGAATTTATTCAACCCTTTGAAAAACTATTAAATTTTATGCTTCTTTATGTTTTCAATAAGTTTGAAAACAATTATTGATTTAATTTAATTTAATTTCAAACAAAAATAAACACTGCAATGAAGTAAATTTATTAAACAAATTAATAATTGAAGTAAAAAAAAAAAACTTCTAGGTTTTTCCAGAAAAAGAAAAAAAAGAAATCATGAACCAAATATTATTCATAATTAATTATTTTTGAAAACAATTATTGATTTAATTTAATTTAATTTAATTTTGGACAAAGACAAACACTGAAATGAAGTAAATTTATTAAACAAATTAATGATTGAAGTAAAAAAAAAAAACTTCTCGGTTTTTCCAAAAAAAAAAATCATGAACCAAATATTATTCATAATTAATTATTTTCGTCATTTAATCATATATTTAATTTATTAATTATAAGTTTTCTTATTTAAAATTTAATTATTTCTCTCGAGAATAATTTTAACTTTAAATATATTAAATTTTTGGAGTAATAAATATTTTTCACATAAATTTAAATTAAGTTTTTTTCTTTAAATTTTAGATAAGATTTAAGGTTAACATTTTGGAAATATATATATATATGGATGATTAAATGATGGATATTCATTGTGCACAGCTGATAACATATGTTCTTGATGAAGAATTATAGCTTTATCATAAAATTGAACCTATATAGATCAGATGTAAATTGATTAGCTATTACTACTATTGTTGGTTATCATAGATAGATAGATACATTGATGTTAACTGTTGTTACTACTACTATCATTATTACTATCAATACAACAACTATTAACTAGTACAGTGATTGTTAAATGGATCATAAATTAATTAT
>NW_018108561.1:3028-4410 GCF_000183805.2 Loa loa
AAAGGTACGGTAAGCCAAGGTGTGTGTCATTGGTAATTGTGGATGACATTTTTTGTTTTGCTTACATTAAAAATTAATCATAAAAATCTTTTCTATATTATTATAAATTTAAATACTTTTTAAAAATATACAAATATAGGGTGAAGGAGAGAGAGAAAGGGAGAGAGAGAGGGAGAGAAAGAAAAAAGTAATTAAAATATTTCAAATTATTTTATGTTTTTTATAAAAAATGCTTATCATATTGTTAAATTTTTGACTCAATTTTGCTCATCGTCCTACAGTAATCATTCATTATTTTATGCTACTTTCATCAATAAATTTATCATTATTGTAATTAAGAAGAATTAAAAAAAAAAAACAAATGATCTGATATTGAGATAATCTGATATCAAAAATTTGCCTAATATTGAAGTGATATGATATGAACTGATACCAAAAATAGCCTGATAATGAAATGATATGATAAAATCTGATGTTAAAAATGACCTAATAATATGGAAAATTTACAGTATCATTAAAGATAGCAAACTTTCAATGTTTCCTGTTTACTTACAATTGCAAATGAAAGCCGAAAGGATTATAAGTTGAAAAGAAGCGATTGCGGTTAATGATAAACTATTTCACGAAGGAAATAATCATTCATTTGATTACTCATCAATAGGTAAACAATTAATGAATTAGTCTTGTCCATTGTTTATTACCAAATAAATAGAAGCGAAAAAAGAAAAAGTATTTCAGTCAAAAAAAAAAGGAAAGAAAATGATTTATAAGAAAAGCAAATGAATAATGTGAATGGAAGAAAAACATTTATAATTAAACGTTAAAACATGTAATTTTAGACGTTAAAACGTGTAAGCTTAGACGTTAAAACGTGTAAGTTTAGACGTTAAAACGTGTAACTTGCTATAATGTGACAATTAAAAGGGTTAAGAAAAAAGAAATAAATGTATAATTATTCGGAAAAGTAAACATATATTAACGTATAATTATACACCCATAATATATGATGGCATGCATCAATAATTTGCATCATATAAACTACCATATCATATCAATGCATATCGTAATCACATCATATACCGTATCATATCATATCATACCATATATCATAAAATCCTCATAAATTACGGTATATTTTTGGAAAAATGATTTTAAAATAGAAGAAAACGAAGAACAAAAAAAAAATTAAATTTTTACATTTTTAAAGAAAGAAAATGATGTGATAGTTAGTTTATCAGAAAAAAAAAAAAAAAGGGAAAAGAAAAAATTGAATGATTACTGATTTCATTGTTAGCATTTCCTATCTGAATCATTATGTAATCATCATTCTTTTGCTATTTGCAAATATCTAACATATTCAATCATTATTTCGCTTGTTGTTG
>NW_018108561.1:5223-7267 GCF_000183805.2 Loa loa
CCGGTTGGAGTTATTTCGATATTATTAAAAGATATTAAAAAAAGTGATGTTTATGCAAATATTAGCTTGACCGTATGAACAGATGAATTACTTGTATTAATTAAAAATTATAAAATACTAAAATTAAATGACAAAATACTACTAAAATCAAGCTATATTGATTTTAAGTTTGAAAATAATTTCGAAAATTCATATACTTTTCGTTCTTTTTTTTGTTTCGTTTTTTTTTTATTCTTTCCATTTTAGGTATGTTATATCGTAGCCGAATTGAATTTAAACATTACAGTAGTTGTATATTAAAGTTATAGAACTTTTTAGGTTTAATTTTTTTTGATTTGATCTTTATGGATGCTTGGAAGAGGTAATATTTTTTCTTATTAAATTCAACGAATTATTTCAAGTTCATTAGCTTGCTTGCCTTGTCAAGCATATTAACCTACGGTAGTTGCATTAGAAATAATATTACAATAGCTAAAATATTCCACTATAGTAATAAAAGGTTATAAATCGAGCGAATGGTGGTAAAATATCCAATTATAGATTTGCATATTTCCTAGCACTCAAAATAAATGCAAAATGATGCAGGAGAGTAATTAGTGTGTTGTTGTAATATGAGATAATTAATTAAGCATGTACAGCAAGTGGTTAATTAATTGTTGTTCCTATTCTATGCCTATTAAAAGCATAGCAATAAAAAATTGATGCAGAAATTAAAAAAAAAAATAGTATCAATTGATGAAATGTTAAAAAAAAAAAATAAATTAATAAAAAAAATTATACGGTAAATTAGGACAAATGAAAAATGGAAGAAGATAGTAATGATTGATGAATGGATATAACTAATAGATGGATCAATGGTATTATTTTATTTTCTAGAAAAAAAATGTTTAACAATAAATTGGAAATCACACACACACACATACACACACATACACACACATACACACACATAACGCACACACACACACACACACACGTACCCACACATATACACGCAGACACACACATACACACACATACACACGCATACACAATTACATAAAAAAAAAAAGAAAAATTGTCACTGATCTATCAATCAAAACGATTATCACACAGACACACAGACACGGACACACAGACACAGACACGTATACACGCATATCTTTATGTGAATTAAAAGGAACTTGAAAATTTTAGCAGATTACTGTATGCAATTGTTAAAAATTAAGGAGGAAAAAAAAGCTTAATTTTGATTTTAATTAATTATAAATTAAAAATGCAAACTAATTATAAAATATAAAAATTTGAGAAGTGAATAGAAGAATGAATGAAAATAAATTAATTAATTCAATTGGAAAAAAGAATGAAAGTAAATAAATTTAATTCAATAATTAATTTAAATTTTTATTTTAATTACTATTATGAAATTAACATATACATTGAAACAAACCTTTTCATTTTGATATGCAGTAACAGCGATGAATTCAGTCTCCTTGAAAACAAATGTACGAAATGTTGAATATGGTAAATTAATAAGTTCTGCACACCGGACAACATGTAACCGTGGTTGATATTTATGCATTGAATTTAAAATAGTCTAGAAAAAAAAAAAGGAAATTATAATTCGAAAATTTCAAATAAATTTAATTATTCAATTGGATACTTTGTTTTTTTTCACAATTTCATATACCAAAAGTCTACATATCTTTTAATTCAATTCCTTTTTTTTCAAAGTTTTACTATTACTTTAATAGTTCCATAATTAATAGCACTAATTAATAATTGTTTAATTTTGATAATATCAGTAAATTAAATTTTTTTAAATATTTAATGTTTATGCAGAAAATTGGTGTAAATAAATGCAAAAATTTCGTTAAAAATTCAATTAATCTATTAATTTAAATCACAATTGAAATTTTTAATTGCTAAGATTTAATAAATTTTCCAATTTATTTATGTTTATAATTTTATTTTTAATTATTTTTTTTTGCTTTTTTTTTCGTTTTTGTATGGAATTTGTTGAAGTTTTATTTAATTTTAAATTTTGATGCAATGCAAAAAAAAA
>NW_018108561.1:8925-10071 GCF_000183805.2 Loa loa
TTTTTTTTTTTTTTTTTTTTTTGTAAAATGTTGAAAAAACTTGCTAAAAATCTGTGTGGCAATTCACATAACAACACATTTTGGCACATTTGTTATTAAACTTCATTGCATTACTTTTTAAAATACTATCATTAAGTATTTGTTAAAGTTTAAAAATTAACAAAAAAAAAAAAGGAAAAAATTGTGAAAAATTTATGAACTAAAAAATTTAGCTAAAAAAAAAAACTTTTCAAATTATAAATTGCGGTGAAAAGGTTGAAATTTCGCCTCGGAATCATTGTTATATTAATATATGTGTGTATATTTTTCTAATATAATTAAAATAATTAACCAATTTATTCATCATATCTTAATTAAAAATGGAATTTGTAAATACTATATATATGTATATATATAATTCTCATACAAATTTATTGTTTCTTTCTTTGTCAAAAATTTTTAAAAAAAAAAATTCCATTTTGACTTAGTAAATAATTTTATTCATGCAAATAATTACAAATTAATTATTATCGAATTTTGTATTTTTTGCTTTATTAATCGATATCTATTATATATATAAATAAATATCATAAAAATATTGCTGATAATGATGATATATCATTGATAAGTATTTATACATATATAAATATAATTGTTATAATAAATTCATGTACGATATTATTAGGATATCATATCATATATTTATTAGCATATTATCCATTCGTATTTTTCTCATATATCTTTATAGTAAATAATTATGAAATATTAAATATTCAAATGAAAAAAAAACAAAAGAAAACTTTTTAATCTCTTGAAATAATACTTAACTATAAACATTTATATATATGTATCATATTGTCATCATTATTATTATCATTATCATTATCATTATCATAATCAGTATTATTATTAATGATTAAATTCTAGCAAGAAATATTGATAGCAACAACTGTTTGTGTAGTGTTGGTGTTGAAATATTGTTGCATCATTAATCTTTCGAACTCGTGAAACCACCATTCTTTGACAATTTTAACACTCTCACGAAACCCTCAACTTATCCTCAAATCTTATTTCATCTCTTCATTTTTAACTTCTTCCTTCCATCCATTTTAATGTATTTAAATGCACATATTTGACAATTAACAAATTTTTCTTCAACAATTTTTC
>NW_018108561.1:11460-16593 GCF_000183805.2 Loa loa
GAGAGGGAAATGGAGAGAGAGAGAGGGAGAGAGAGAAAGGGGAAAGAGAAAGGATTTAAAACATGATCAAAAACAAACAAAAATAAAAAATAAAAAACTACAAAAATATAAAGTAAAAATTAAATTTTGAGTGTTTTTTTTTGCTTAAAATTTTCAAATTTTGATATTTTTTTTCAAAAAATTTTTTGGGAATTTAACGTTGCAATAAAAATTTTTTTTTCAATGTTTCAAAAGTTTTTTCATTAATTTTTATTAATTTCTGTTTATATTTTTTGCCAATTTCTCCTTTTTTTTTCTTTTTTATTATGTATTTTCAAATTATAAATATCTTAATGGGAAAAAAAAGAAGAAAATGCAAAAGTGTGATTCGATAAGATGAAGATAACAAATTTATAGCGTTTTTTTTTTTCGCCAAAAAATTTTTGAAAATTTTAAAATTTTAATTTTCGGTATTTCTTTTTTGAGGAAAAAAAAACCTAGCGGGGACCAATTGTTTTCTTTTTTCTTCTTTCCACTAATTAAATTAATTAAATAGGGTGATAAGCAAAGTTGACCGTTGTCCTTTTGAACTTTCCTTAAATGCGCAATTTGTGATATTTTGTTTTCTTCTATAGCTTTAAACATTGCGCAATTTGCAATGTTTGGTTTTCTTCTATAGCTTAAAAAAAAAAAGAAAACGAAAATTTGATAAATTTAAAAATTTCCAAAAAAATTTTTCAAAAAACAAACGTACAATTGATGTTTTTTTTTTTTCAAATTAAACAATTCTTTCTTAGAAAGTTTTTTTTTTTTTTTTGTTAGTACATATTTAAATAAATAAATTTGATTGTAAAATTAATTGTTAGGTGTTGGATAAATGCGCCAAATTGAGTAATTGTAGAAGAAACAAATTTAATTTTAAGAAATAAAATTGAGAAAAAAAAAGAAGAGATCCGTTTTTTTTTCTTTCTTTTTAAATTTTTTTTTTTTTTTTTATAGTAAAATGATGAATGAATTAAAAGAGAGGAAAAAAAAACGAAGAAAATTTTTAATTTTCGAATTTTCTTTCAAATTTTTTTTCTTTTCCCAACATTTTCTTTTGTTTGATATTGTAAAAATTTTCGCATTCAACAAAACTTTTTATAATTTGTAACAAATTCGTTGCAAAATTTGTTTTATTTTATAATAAATTTTTGTAAAATTATGAGTAATCGTTTTTGTAAATTAATTTGATAAAAAAAAACTAATTAATGTTGTAATTAATTAATCATTATTAATTATCATTGCTATCAATGTATCTGTATATATATATATGAATGTGTATGTGTGATTTTGTATATATTTGTATATTTCATGATAAAAATTAATTTTGTTAAATTTTTTTAATTTTAATTTTATTTTTTTTTTTGGATAAAAAACAAATAATCCAATGTTTACGAAATATTTTTTTCTTTTTTTTTACGCGAAAATGGAAAGAACAAAAAAAAAAGACAAAAACTAATAAAATAAATAAAAGAAAAGAGAATAAACGTGAAAAGCTCAATGAAATTTCTTTGTTGTTAAAATTTAATTTCAAGCAATTAATAAATTTTAATGAGGAAAAAAAGAAAAAGAAAAGAGACAAAATAAACTTGATCGTTGACATTTTTTGTTGTCATGCTTCCTTTCTTATTTCTTTTTTCCTTTTATATTTCATCTCATTTCTTTTTTTTTTTTTTTTCACTAAATAAATTTTATTTGTTCAATAAAATGGGTAATTAATGTTTTCTTTTCCTTTCCTTTTGTTTTGAAATTTTTATTTTTGCTTTTTCATCCTTTTGAAAATTTTTTTTTTATTTTTTTCCTTTTTAAAATTTATTTTTTGCTCGTTCCTTTTTTTGTTAAATTTTTAACAAAATAAGATATTGAAATTAATTAATTTATTTTTTAATACAATTCTTATCAATCATTGTTATCAATAAAAAAAAGGATTATTTCCATTATTATTATTGTCATTTTTTATTTACTATACATTTGTGATAATTACACTGATAACAATAAATTTACTGATAACAAGAAGTTATTTCAAACTAATGATTTAATGCAAAAATTAGCAATCCAAGATTAGCATAAATGATGATTTAAGATAGTATTATTTGCTTACCATATAGCTACAGTACTTTTCAAAATATTAGCTAATGCTTTACATTGTATTATTTTTTTATCATAATCCATCTATTTATCATTACTTTTTTTTATCAGTTTTATATAATTTTAAATTAATTTTAAATCATTTTATTTTAAATTAATTAAATTTGGTTTGCCAATTTTTTTTTTTGTTTCCATTTAATTATATACAAACGAATTACCTAATACATTTCATTTGTATTCTTTATATAATAAATGTTTTTAAATTTATTTAAATAATTCAATTTTAAAAATTTTAGAAATTTAAATTTAAAATATGAAAGAAGTTTTAATTTTTTTAAAACAATGAAAATTCATTTACGGGTATGAATGCTTGTAATAAATGAAATATTCCAAAGCGTCACATGTTCCCTTCCATTACCCGCCTCAATTTCATCTAATATTTATCGGAGGGCGGGGGAGAGAGGAGAAGAAGGAGAAGGAGGGGAAAAAAAAGATGTGGTAAATTTTGGAGAGGAAAAGATGATAATTGAAGGAATGGGTTTTTTTTTTGAAATAGTTGTGATTGATGATATGATAGGAATGGAACAACTTAACCAGGATATTGCTCGATCAATCAGGCTATTAACACTGATTAAAGCCATTCATTTTGTATTAGCTATCATCTTGACAAGAAATAAAAGAGAAAAAGACAGAGAGAGAGAGAGAGGGGGAGAGAGAGGGAAAGGGGAAAAAAAATTGAAATTAAAAAAGAAAATTACTTTTTATCTATATATAATAATATGTTCATAAATGATATTTATATATTTTTCCTTTTTCTTTTTCTTTTGTTTTTTTTAGATTTATATTTTTAACTTTTTCTAATTTATTTATTTTTTTAAAATTAAACTTTTTTGCATATCTATAAGTGATAATGGCAGTAATAATGATAATAATGGTAACAATAACATTAATTAGTGATATAATTTTTAATTTCCAAAGTAATTATTGCTAAAGTTGTAGCGCAAAAGCATTTCATAAATAATATTGACAATGATAATGATAATGATAATGATGGTGATAGGGTAATTATGATTTCTAAATTATTGATATTATTTTAATCAGATGTCTTTTTTTTTTCGTCTGTCTAATTATCCTCCTTATCATTAATGAATTTTTCAATGTAATTGTTATTATTTAATTCAATATTTTTATTAATATTATTATTGTTGTTATTATCATTATTATTATTGTCAATATTATTATTATTGTTGTTATTATCATTATTATTGTTGTTATTGTTATTGTTAAAATTTGAATACAAAAATATTTGCACAAAAATACCTATAAGTAATTAATAAAAAAATATACTTCCCATCACTATCACATTATTATCGTTATTATTATTAACATTGTCATCATCATCATTGTAAATTATATCGATCCTTCAAACATCAACAGATTTTGTAGAATTAAAGAGGAAACAAGTTAGGATGGACAATGAATGGTAAACTTTGAAAGATACAGACGGACAAACAGACCATTTCTCTTTTCACATTAATCTCCCTCTCCTCCTCTCCCTCTTCCCTCGCTTCATTTCAATACATCTATATAAATATATATGTATAAACATAGATAATGCAGACACATAGATCATACAGATGGAGACAGACAGATAGATAGACGGACACACACACACACACACACACACACACAGACAAAATACCAGTTGCCATCATTTGATGACATCTTCCGATTACCGTAGGATAAAATTGTTGAAGCTCACTTTACTGTCCATCATTGTCAAACATTTAAAAAGGCGACAGTTACACCTTTTTGAAGTACAGATCATTTTAACGGTATTTTAAACAAATTTATAAAAATGATAACTTTATATAGAGAAAGAGAGAGAGAGAGAGACAGAGAGCGAGAAAGAGAGAGAAATTGATACTATCTGTGTAATATGTTTTCATTGTTTGATAACAGTTGAAGAAATGATATGTAAGTAGATGATGAAATTTTTATATCCTTTTTATACTTGTGAGAAATTTTTTTTTTTGAAAAGAAAAAAATTACTCTCTGATCAATAATCAATCAATAAATCAATCAATCAGTCGATCGATTGATCTAATCTAACAATCAATCTGATTAATACATTATACATATTATTTCACCTTTTTTTTCCTCTTTCTTTTCTTCTTTTACAATTTAAAAAAATTATAAATTTTTAGATAATTGGAAAAAAAAGCGATAAATGTAAAAAGAAAAAAAACAAGATGACCTTTATGAGGTCAAAGTATTTTATTTTGATCAATAATTTTGTGGTTGTTTTTTTTTTTTCGATTAGGTTAATGAATCATATAAAATATGCTAAACAATTAATATGCTTATTTGATACGAAAAACTTGTAATTAAAATGATTAATTTTAAAAGTTAAAAAATAAAGTTACAGGGAAATTTGAAATAAAAATGGAATATAAAAGAGGAAATTTTAAAAGAATTCGTATTCGATGAAATTTAAAATTATATAATTTAAAGAGAATAATAAGTAATTAAATTAGTAAAAAAAAAATTTTGAGAGAATAATAAGTAAATAAATTAAATTAATTATAAAATATAATATAGATTAATTATCAAATACTATTACATATGCATAATAATGGATTTTTTTTTATAATTGTAAAATTTTTTAAATTGATTGTTAAATAAAATTTTAAACAATATAATTAAAAATAAATATTTTAATTGGATTGATAATTGATTGCTGCCCTCTTCTCCTCAATTTCAATTATTATTTGCTTTGTTCAATTAAAATTTCTTTAATTAGTTTTTTTTTAGTATTTTATACCTAAATTAATTGTATTAATTAATGCATTGATTAACACACACACACTCTCTCTCTCTCTCTCTCTTCTCTTTCTCTCAAAAAAAGTTTTTTTTCAATTTTCCAATTTTGGTTTTTTTGTCTTTATTTTGAAAAAAGGCTCATTTAACAATTAATCGAAATTTAAAATTTTTAATATAAAAATTTCATTGAAAAATTTTTTT
>NW_018108561.1:17167-19108 GCF_000183805.2 Loa loa
AGAGGGAGAGAGAGGAGAAAAGAATTAGGAAGATTAAGTTTAATAGTTATTCTATCAATAATATTTTTGCTCAATAAAATTCATCACAATTATAATATCTTAAAAATTTGCAAAACGATAACAATTATATAATTCTTAAATATTTAAACGTAAAATACGTGAAAATTTTCACGTGAAAAAAAAAGAAAGGTAACATATGAACGTAAAATACGTAAAAATGATTATGTAAAAGAAGAAAACGAGGCAAAATATATGATTATGTAAAATATTAGAGTAAAAAAAAAAAAGGAAAGTAATGAAATGAATTAATTAAAAAATAAAAATTCCCAAAATTTTTTAAGAAAAAAAAATTTTAAATTTTCAAAATAAAAAAAAAAGCAAGAAAACGTAATAGTTTACACTTCGAAATTTTTTGTTTTTTTGCATGCTTTTTTTTCAAATAATTAAAATTGCAAAAAAAAAAAAGCACAATTTCAATATTTTCAATTTTTTTTGCGCGAAACCTTTTATTAAAAAAAAAAAATTTAATCTTTGACAATTTTTTAGCTTCTCCTCTCAAAAGTATGCGACAGAAAAAATTAATTAATTAATTAAATGAAAGAAATTTTTGATAGTTGCATTGCATTGGTTGAAACAAACTGGAAAGGAACTTTTTTTTCCCCTTCCTTTTCTTTTGTCACAGTAATTAAATTGTCACCATTAATAAAGATATTAGACGCAAAGTTAATTTAAGCATTGTGCGAATAAATTACCAAATGAACTGTAATAAGCACAAAATTTGAATAAATTTATTAATTTTGTTTGTTTGTTTGTTTTTTTTTTTTTTTTTTTTTGCTTATTACTAGTTATGAATATCATAATAATTATTACTGTAGCTAATGATTTTATTTATTAATAGAAGAAAAAAGAAAGTTAAATTGAAACTCAAGAAAAAAATGGAAAAACAATAGAATTTTGTTTATAGGAAGGTTGATTTACAAAAAAAAGAAAAAATTAAAATGTAATAATTATATTACGATTACCGTACATGAAAATACATTGTTAGTAAAAAATTATTAGCAATTAGTAACTAGTAATTATGGGTAATTAAATTAGTGATAAAATTTGATAAGCCTAACTGCTAATTTATAATTAATGAATTGGTAAAAATTTTGAAATTATTTAAATTTCAAAAATTTCATAAGCTATCCGTTATGAAATGTTAATAATTAATTTCTCAAATATACCATCGAAATGTACGATTGCAATCAACTAACCTAAATTAATTACAGACTGTTATGATATAATTATAGCTTTCAAAATTGTTTAAAAATATAATTTGTTTGTATAATTATTTCATTACTTAATATTTGACTATTCATAATTTAATAATTTTTTATTACAATTAAATGATTTCCCCAATATATTCATATCCATTTACATATTTGTTAACATTTAAAAAAAATAATTTAATTTAAATTATTCCCTGTGAATGATATATTGATAAAACGAGATTATTTTTATTTTTTGACAAAAAAAAAAAACAAAAATTTATGGATTTTTTCCAGACATCAAAATAGGAAAAAAATTGATTAAAACTTTTTCTTTTATTCTGAATGATTGTTGTTCAATTTAATTACCATTTCATTTTTAGTTATTTATTTCCGATATGTTATCTCTAAATAAAATCTTGGTGACAACTTCCTTTTTTTTTTTATCTTGTACGACATATCATTACTTTCATTTGAATAGGGAAAAGAGAAAGTTTACTACTCTTTGTTGAAAATGTTTGATGAATTTGGAAAGTAAAAGAGAAGAAATGAGGGAGAGATGAAATAAAAGAAAAATAATGAAATTTTTAGGATAAAAAATTATTTTATTTTAAAAAAGTTATTAAAAAAAAAACTTTTTTTCAAAATTACTGAAATTTATCATCATATTTGGATTTTGTTAATTAATTTG
>NW_018108561.1:19605-24130 GCF_000183805.2 Loa loa
GAAATTTATCATCATATTTGGATTTTGTTAATTAATTTGAATTTAAATTTTATCATATTTTTAATGAAATTAGATTTTGAAATATTGTGAAAATTCTCGTTCAAAATTATCATTTAGTCCATTTTTTTTTTTTTTGCTTGAAATTAAAAATAAAACTTACAAAGCCATGTTTATCGGAAATATTATTCGTTAATTTTAATTTATGAAAATTTGCTCCTTTTGTCATCCAATGTTCACCGGTTGCTGGACTATCCGGATGTATGTACATACGTTTTGGCATTTCCGGATCTGCTTTACCAGCTACCATCCATCGTGAATTGTGAAATTTGTAGCGGCATTCATCAGCTGGTACAATGTCCATTAATAAAATATACTTGGAACGTTTATCCAAACCGGAAAGTTTCACTTTAAATGCCGGAAATATTCGCCTGCAATGTAAAAGAATAAAAAATAATAATAACCAAAAAGAAACTTGTAAAATTTTAAGTTATAAATTTCATTTTAAATTTTTATATAAAATTTTTGAAATAATTCAAAATTATAATTACTAAATTTTAATTAAATAGAAAATGACGTGACAATATTTTTTCCATTTCCATATATTTTCCATTCATCAGTACGATAATTTTATCCGTCTTTTTTTCTTTTAATTTTATTGCAATAACACATTACTGTTACCTGTTATCACTAATTAATCATATCAATCCTATCATTATCATTATTAAATATTTTCTAACCTTATATAATCCAAAAATGTTTCAACAAAAAATTTACTTGCTATAATTATCTCATTGATCATGTATTTTTACATTTTCAACAATGTTTGATAAATTTTTTTACAATTGATTTAATTAATTACGAACAGGTGGTAATGATTGAAAGATGGAAATATATTTGAGTCCCCAAATTCACACCCTTTAAAATACATGCTCAATTCGTTCACAATGTCAAACCAGATAACATCAATCAAATCATTTCTCTCTCTTCTAAAATTTTCCCCTTTACCCTTTTCTACCTGTTCTTACCTGTCCAACTTATCGCTAATGAAAACTACCCATTGTATTATCCATCTGTTTCGTTCATTCATTTCAAACACAAAAATGTAATAAATTTTGAAACAAAAGAAAACCATACAAATTGATGATATCTTTCGTATTGATTAGATAATATTTGATAAAATGATAAGTTTTTTTTCTTTTTGTTTTTTAACAGTGAAACAGAAAACAATTTTTTTCAATTTTAATTAAAAATTTCACATCTACAATCAATTTTTTCTCCACAAGTAATAATTCTAAAATTTTTGCTTTAAATTTTTCTAAAATTGCAATTTTAAAATTATTTACTTTGGAAAAAAAATTAGCAAGAAAAATGCCATGCAACAAAATAATTGAAATGAAAATAAATAGTGTTAATGTTTTGTTTATTACTTAAAATATTTTTGAGTACAAACATTGATTTTTGAGTATTTTAAATGCTTTTGAATATTTGAATTTAAATATTTGAGTTCGAGTCAAATTTTGAATATTTGGGAAGTTTTTGAATTATTTCCTGAGTGAAATTTTTTTTGATAATAATTTTCTGATAACAATTTATTTAAAAAAATTGCAATGAAAAAAATAAAATCAAAAAAAATTGAAATCTTAAAAAGTGATAAATTTAATTTTATCAGCACAAAATTTTTCAAAAATGAACGTGAAATAGTATGCATTTCTTTGTTTCCAAATTTATGCGCTTTTAATTAAAAATTTTAACTAATTATTATTTTTTCTATTTTTGATTTTATCAGTCATCAAGTGAGGCAATAAACATTCCTTATTTGAAATTTTATAAATAATTATAATACCTGTTAATCATTACCGAAATTAATTAATGAAACAGCATTTATAATAGTAATTATTGTAATTAATCGAATTTCAATCAAAAAAATGCGACTTTGTGGAAAAGGTGAAAATTTTTTTAAATATTTTAAATTTGATTAAAAATTTTATTGTATACAGTAATTAATTACATCGTGGGGAATTGTGTGTGATAAAAAAAAATTGTTGAATTTATCAAATTTATCATGAATTTGCCAAATTTATCATTGTAATAATAAAGAAGAAAAAGAAAACCATAAAAGTATTTGCCACATAATTAAGTGATAAGCATAATGTTAATTGTTATCAATTAATTTGTTACTCAAATATATGTACATGCTATTATCAACAATCATTTATTTGTTCATTTAGAAGTAAAAAAGTAGTAAAAGATTTTGTCCCAAAATTAATTAATAATTTCAGATTAGAGAGTAATTCAATTATTAATCGATAAGAAAATTTTGGTAATTATAATTTGAAAATTATTATTTATGATAAGAAGTAATTCGGTGCTAGAAAAAAAAAATTGGATTGCAAAAATATTGTTGAAATGAAACAAATTTCATTGAAAAAAATTAGCATTAATTTATTTCAACGCTAAGATTGGTTAATTAATAAATAAATTTGAAATGGTAAATGATATGATAATGTGAAAATATCAGTAATGAAATTATTATCATTGCTGAAATTATTTATAAAGTAGAATTTATTATAACATTTTGCTTGATTAAATTATAAATTCGAAAATAATGAATTAATATAATTAATAATATTAAAAATTATTTTTGCTTAGAAGATGTAAAAAAAAAAATTTTATTTTGCTAATATTTGGCAAATTATTCAATTTAATTTTGTTCCTTCCTTCTTCCCTTCTTTTTTCCCTCGTTTTATATTAATTCAATTTGGAATTTGTAATTTCAATCTTAACTATTGATTGATAAATTATTTTTAACAATAGATTGACAAAATCATTTTGTCAATTGAATGATAAAAATTACTTGATAAATTATTCTTAACAATTCATTATCCCTATTAATTGATTGATAAAATCATTCCTAACAATTGAATGATAAAAATTGATTGATAAATTATTTTTAACAATAAATTGATAAAAATGATTTTATCAATTGAATGATAAAAATTGGTTGAAAAATTATTCTTAACAATTGATTGGTAAAAAAAATTGATTGATAAATTATCCCTAGTGATTGATTGATAAAGTTATTCTTAACAGTTGGATGAATAAAAAAAAAAAAAACAAAACAGAGACATTAAAAATGTAATTTCATTTTTATTGTCTCAATTTCATACATCCATTAATTAAATTAAAATTAGTAAATTGCAATATGTTATCCCTCTCATCTGATCACTTTATAAAATGTCATAAATCTTTTTAACACAAATTCACAAAATTCGACGAAAAGTCAACTTGATGAAGGTGGAAGAGAAGAGAAGGAACGGTGACAATAAATGAGAGAATAAAAGGATTTGATAAATGAGATGATGGGAAAAATTTTGGATGAATGAAATGTGTAAAAGATTTTTGATCAAAATCTAAACAATTTTTCTTAAAATCGATTAATTCTTTTGATCATTAATCGGTTATCATAAGAACAAAATGTTACATAGAGATAATCAAATGCTACTTATCAGTGTTAAATTATCTGAAATGAGATAAGAGAAAAATGGAAATATTTGAAATATTTCAATTAAATTTCAAATATATATATATATATGGACTATTTTAGCATATATTGATATTTATGATAAATAAGATAAGTGATAAATCTTTGTTTTCTTTTTTTTTGTTATTGATAAAAAATGGTTTAAGATTTATTCAGCATATTTTAGATGTAAATTATACTTTTCTTTTTTTTTTTTTTTCTTTTACGAAAAAGCGATGATGAGTTTAAATGTGATAGATATAACTTACTGGAATATATATCAAATAAATGAAACATCTCGGGAATGATTACAATTTTAAGATTTAACTAATTTTGATAAATTACTTCGTATTTTTAAATTAAAACTTTTAATTCGTTGTCATTTTTTATCATTCTGTCATATTATAATTGTAATCTATTGATAAAACAAAAAATGCAAAAAAAATTGAATGACTTATTCAAATTTTAGATTGTAAGAAAATTTATTCATTCATTAAATTTTAAACAGTTTTTAAAAAATTAAAAATATTTTAAATAATTTGAATATTATGCTAAATGTTGTACATTACCGTTCTCATATCTAAACCAATTCCTATTTAAATATCACTCAAATTACGTTATTATAAAATAATTGATCATACAAAAGCTAATGTAAATGCTATATTTCCTATTTCATTGATTAATTATAACAAATAGTTTCAACATAAACGATACATTTCGTTGATCTTAATTTGTAAAATTAATTATTTCAATTTCAAATATTTAAATTTAAAATCATTTCTATCCTTAATTAATATTAATTATGAAATTCCATTATTTTCGTTCTTTTTCTCTCAAAATAAAATTTAAATATCAAAAAAAATAAACAAAAAAAAAAGGATTAGAAATGAAATTAAAAAAAAAATAAAAGGAAAAAAGGCATAGATCTTTAAGAGATAACAAATGAGTAATATAGTAAGTATAATTGTCGTTTTTTCCTTTTTTTTTTTTTTCTTTTTGCTTCTT
>NW_018108561.1:24393-48709 GCF_000183805.2 Loa loa
AAGCCATTCTTAAATTTACATAAAAGAGGAAGAAAAGAAATCTTGAAAAGCCATTTCAAATTTTCTTAAATTTATACCAATTTCAAACATATGTTGTCTTTATTCCTTCATCATTCAATCATTCCATTGTTGTCAACGAACTATTTGAAAATTGTGCTTATCGATTGCATTGATCGATTTTAAATTTAATATCTAAGCTAAAATGAAATTTGATCATTCAATCATTCATTCAATCATTCATTCATTCATTCATTCATTCATTTATCCATTCATTCAGTCATTCATGCAATCAGTCATTCATTTATTCATTTATTTATTCATTCATTCGGTCATTCATTCATCCAGTCATTCATTCATTCATTTATCCATTCATTCAGTCATTCATTCAGTCAGTCATTCATTCATTCATTTATCCATTCATTCAATCATTCAATCATTTGTTCATAAATTTATTCATTTTCATTTATTTATTCATTTATTTATCCATTCATTCACTCATTTATTCATTTATTCGTTTATCACTAATTAATTAATTAATTAATCGATTAATTAATTAATTAATTCATTCATTCATTAATCCATACATCTAACTATTAATACATTTACTGATATAATCTTAAAATTACCAATACAAAAATATCACTTATCATTTCTTATCTTTATATCATATCTTTCTTCATTCCATTCTTTCTGTTATCACAAATAAAATAAATTATTAAAATAATAATCAGAAATATGAGTTAATGAGATTTTTTTAATACTAATTTATCATTAGCAGTAGATTTATTTATCAAAATTGTTCATTTCCAGGTAAAATTTTTTTCTTCCTATTAGATATTATTAAAATATTAGCACATGTCAAAGATATATGTTGTAAATTGTAAGTGATAACTGGACGGAATTGAATGAAAAAAAAAAAGGGAAAAGAATGATAAGGAAATGATTGTTATAAATAGTAGATCCATTTTAGTATCAACCATTGATAATTATGGCAATTATTTAATTCGTTTATTACATTAGCTAAAGATAAATGATAAGGATGCTAATAAATAGCTATCAGTTAAATACAACAATATTTCATTTTAGTTTTGAAATAACTAGAAAAATAAATCGGAAATGAAATATATTCTCAGAATAAAATCATACGAAAAAATTTCATTCCTTAAAATAGAAAATAAAAAATGCCGGAATGTTCCGGAATTAAAAAATCAAAGAAGGTAAAAAAGAAAAAAAAAATGGAAAAATGAAAAACGGAAGAGGAAGAAGAAAAACTTCTTTGAAACGGATGACGTCATTGAAGGTTAGAGTAAAACAAAAACATACGTAAGTTTTAAGTTATGATTAATGAAAATACGGTAAATGTGCTTAAAAGTGATATATGAAGGATGTAAAAAGTAAGGAAAGAGGGAGAGAGAGAGGGAGAGAGAAAGAAAGAAAGAGAGAAAATAATGTCACGGAAATTAATGATAATGATTTGGTTACCTTAGCAAAATATGATTTATAAAACGATCAATGATTAGTTAAAGTATTAGCATGATAAATGGATTATAGTTATTTGTAATCCAAAAAAAAGAAGGAAACCTTTTTTTCTTTTTTGATAGTAATATATATATTGGAATTTGAATTAAAATTAAAACTTAAAATTTTGACAATATTAATTTTTTATTTATATCAATTTTAAACAAAAAAAATCACTTTAAAATTAAAATTTAAAAAATTTTTTGTTGTAAAATTTTAATATAAGGAAAATTTGTAAATTTAAATAAAATAATAGTAATTTCTAAATTTCTTTTATAATTTTAAAAAATAAAGATAAGAAAAAAAAAATTAGAAACAAATTTTTACACCTTCCACTTTTAGTGATAACCATTTCGGTACCACAATTACAAAATTGATCCCAGAGATTTTTATCATCTAATTCCACTTTTGGATCATCGATTACACCATCATCATCCGTAATTCGTGTACCTGTTGCTGGTAATGATGTTGTATATTCGGTTATTTCAGTTGGTAATCGAGGGAAAAAACCTGTTGGACCAGGTAAAGATGGAAATGGTGGTGGTTGTAAATATGGTGGTAGCAAGGCTAATTCTGGCCTTGCTAAAAATGGATTAAATGCCATGTGCATACGGTAAGAGGGAAAAAAAATATATATATTAACACATTGCTAGAATTAGCAAATTTTTTTGCAAATTATAATATCAAATAACAGTAATAATAGTGATAATACAGATAGAATTGTTTCGTTTTTTTTTCTTTCCTTCCTTCTTTTCTTCAATTTCTTTCTTTCGATGACGATAAATCAATTACAGTAATTAATTAGCAAATAAATCCAACTGTTGATAGTACCATATTAGCAACCAATTCGATAACCATTCGATAATATGCACACTGTAGAAGGAATCTTTTTTTTTTAATTTGTGATATATAATTTTTTTTTTGAATTAAATAATTAAAAATCAAATAAAATATATGCGACAAATTTTTAGGCATAAATGTGATCAAACGTATTAATAAAAATGGAAAAAAAAAACCTAATATATCGTATCTCGTATCATTAGCATCAAAATTCACCTAGTAAAATCCTAATAACATACCGTATCATGTCATTGATACCAAAATGAATATTTCATCTAATAGCATATCGTATCGTATCATTAGTACCAAAATGAATATATCATCTAATATACGATATTAATAGTGACGAAATAATGAGTAACCTAATGTATCGTATTGAATGATACGGTATATTGGAATTTTTAAAAAAACGGAAGAGAAAATTTTGCAATTTAAAATTTACAAGATTTCAATAAATAATAACAAAATCTAATAACCTATATATATATATATGATACCATACACATACATACATGCATACATATACACACAAACACTGACATACACACCGACAGTCACATACACATATATTCATACATTTGAATACAGTACAATGTATAAGCAAATGTCGTTGAATATCCATTACTATTGTTGATATTGATGATAATGATGATGATAATGATAATGATATTGATAAGGATGATAATAAGGATGAGAAATAATGATGTTAATTTGTGGTTTATTAATAAGTGGACAGATGGACACATTTGAATAACACGCGGGCGGACAGCTTTTCGATAGGAGCAGTAGCAAGGACAACTGACGAAATTGACACCTTTGGAAGTTGTGTTTACTGCTCTCTGGATGTATGTATGTATCTGTGTATGTGTGTATATGTGTGTGTGTGTGTGTATGTGTATGTGTATGTGTGTGTGTATATATATGTATTATGTATGTATGTGTGTGTCTGCCTGTGTATGTGTCTGTCTGTGCGTGTGTGTATGTATGTATGTATGTATAATAAAATTTTGTTCTGTGAATGGTAGCATTTAGGTGGGCAATTTAGCATCTTATTGGTTATTTCATCATTTAAAGGGGTGGAGTGATGAGAAAAGCAATACAGGATGAAAATGAAAAAGATAGAAAAGTGGGTGGGAGAAATTTCTGAGAGAAGGCGGGGGAGAAATGTAAGATTTCCTGAAAGGCGGGATTTATTGGTAATAGGATAATGGGGAAAAGGATGGAATAGAATGATTAAAGAGAGAAAAAAAAAAACCCCTCCTCTTTCTTCCTTTTTCACCCTCCCTTTTATATGAGATAAGATAAGACTCCTCTCCTGATGCTGTTACTATTGCTGCTTATTGGGCGGTACCCATTTTAAATTCATCCCAATTTTTTCCACCATCAACAACCACTACCAACCTTTATCACCATCATTAACCACACCAAACAGTCAAACTAACTAACAACCATCACTCCTACCATTATCATCATCATCATCATCATCATCATCATCATTTCTACAATCATTATCATTATTCCTAAACATCTATCAATATCAACCATTGTAATCATTCACTAATCATATCAACTATATATATCATTATGGAAGAAACAAGAATTCATTATTTCCTTTTTCTTCTCTTCTTTCACCAAAAATGCTATTCGTTTTTTTTTTTTTTGTCATACCTTTTCCGCATTCTCAAAATGATCTTGACTATTTTTCGACTGCTACCTAATGTTATCAGCCCTCTTTTTTTGCTTTTCATTCAATACTTCCTTGTCACCTACCCTTTTTTTTTATGAGAAAGCCCAAAAATCAAAATTGTCAAATCTGTTTTGTAATTAATGAAATACAACAAATATCTATTAGGTTAGAAAAATTATTCAATATACATTTAAAACGTTACGTTTAAATTCACTGATAAAAAGTAACAATCTTTGATAACGTCGAAAAGATGTGCTCGTCATGTTACATATATTAAACTGAATGATAGAATGAATGAATGAATGAATGAACGAATGAATGAATCAATGAATAAATGAATGAATGAGTGAATAAATGAACGAGTAAAGGAATGAATGAATGAATGAGCAAACGAATGAATGAATGAGTAAAGGAATGAATGAATGAATGAGCAAACGAATGAATGAATGAGTAAAGGAATGAATGAATGAATGAGCGAACGAATGAATGAATGAGTAAAGGAATGAATGAATGAATGAATGAGCGAGTGAATGAATGAGTAAAGGAATGAATGAATGAATGAATGAGCGAACGAATGAATGAATGAGTAAAGGAATGAATGAATGAATGAATGGTTTCGTTGATAACTTTTATAGGATACGGTATTATAATATTTGCTTGAATCTAAGGTTGATGAAAAAATTGTGACATTTACTCCATATACTGTAATAATGGAATGAAAGAGAGAAAGATCATTAAGACGTACGTGACAATAGTTACTGTTAAGTAATGCTATGTGTATATGACGAGATAAGTTTTAGGAATATGTTTTTTGTTGTTGCTATATACTTTAACAAATTTCGGCATCACTGTTTGCATCGATCATATAGTTTACGTAAAATGACACAAAGTGACGTAAGGTGACGTGAAGTTATACAAATATCCTTTTTTTTTGTGATGTATTTCTTTTAATTTTGGTTTTTATGTTGACATTACACAAAAGTGCAAATAGGGTACGTGATATGATGACAAATGATACGTGATATTCAGAAGCATCAGTTATTGCTTGATACATTTATGCTTAAGTGTATGGTAAACCAAAAAGTTTAGCTGACGCAATGGACGTGTTATTTTCTGAAATGTTTGTTGCTGACGTACGTGACACTATGTATGATATGTTATTACTGATGCAATGGACGTGTTACTTGAAAGATATGTTATTGATTGACCAGGTACGTGTTACTTTCTAAGACACGTAAATTATTGGAATGTATTTTTGCATTTTGGTTTTTACAACGTTAGATGATCATAAGGCATTGCTAAATCATAGGTAATGTTAAAATGGATAAATACATGGATATGCATAAATGAAGATAACCTTAAGGTATACGGTAATGTTATTCATCACAAATGATATCATAATCATATAATGGTACCATAGCATATTTTAGATATACAGTAATTTATTTTATAGTAATACCTTGATATCACAATACTAGTACCAATATATACATTTATAAAATCATTTTCATACTATCATCGTTTATACTGCATATGATATAAAAATTAAAAAAATGAATGGTACTTCTAAAAAAAAAAAAAAAAACATCGATCATTTATAAATTGATATCAATAGATACGATCAAAAATACCTCCCAAAGTATTTTTTTTAATTTAAATTTAAATAATTTAATTGAGATAATTGAAGCATATTTAGTTTATGAATGATCAAATGAGAATGAATTTGTATTTTAATATACTTGTACATATATTGAATGAATGTATTAATTAAACATATTCATAATCAACAAATTAATTAACTGTATAATGAATTACTAAATTTTTTATATTTATCATAAATTTCTAATCAACAGTGCACTTTTTTTCTTTTTTTTTTTTGATACATTCTATTATTTGTCAACAATTAATTTCATTTTTGATTTAGTTGAAAATTATTGCTATAACTCTTTGTGGAATTGTTGAATTTTATTCTGGTTCTAATTAATAATTAAAGGGTAATACTAACTAATGAGTAATGGTTATAGGTTTCGCTTAATCAGTATAAAATTCAATTCTTTTAAATTTAAATTTAAATTATAAATTTACCTATGTCTGTTTGTGTCAAGCGAAATTTTTTCAAGTGAGGCTTTTTGTTTTTGTGTTTTTCCTTTGCTTTAATTATTGTCTTTCTTTTTTCTTCTTTTGAAATTTACAAAACCTTGATTATTATTTTTTTTTATTTTAAAATTTTAACATTTACATTTGTCATAATTTTCTCTTCCCGCTTAAAAAAAAAAAGAAACGCCTGAAAAGTTTGTTTTAGAAATACACAAATACATACAGATAAACGTAGAAGAAATTGTCTCCAATACTTTGATGTCATGGCAGACGCCCACAGCTAACATGATTAGTAATTTATTAAATTACCTGAATGTAACATTCCCAACTACTAGTAATATCAGAGAAAATGAATGAAATATTGCTTCCTTTCTTTCGTTCGATTCAATTATGATTAAAAATATTTCGAAATTAATATTACCAAATTTAAATTTAGTAGTATCGAATTATTGAATAACAAAAAGAAAGGAAAAAGCGGAGAAGCATATGAATGAAATCATTGATTTTTCATTATACATTCTTTTCATTTTCACAATGAATTTCAATTTTCAGATATTTGATTACTTTTTAAAATAATTTTAATTCACAGTGGTTTGTTTATATATGCATATAAACAATAACCAAATATGATTCGAAAAAAAAATGGAAATAGTATATGATACTTGCTTCATGTAACAGGTAATTATTTTTGAGTAAAGATTTAAATTATATTCCAATTTAATCATACTGCTTCAAGCTTAAAAAAAAGGGGGAAAAGATCGACCGAATGTCATCGTGTGCAATGCAAATAAAACTAATATTATGCAAATCTTTATAAAATTTGTTATTGTTTATATTGTTATATAGCTGGTATTTTTACTAGCCATTCAAAGAAATGACAAATAATTGTCACATCTGTTCCATAAATGAAATAATGTATAAATAAGGCTTATTTGCTGCGCATTGGTCCAACTCTACTACTCATTCATCATCATTAAGAAACTTAATTTTATTGACATAACACCGAAATTTCTGTCAAAATGTAACACACTAACGGTCGATTGGCACGACCGAATTAGATCTGATTTAATTGCGACATATTTCTGGTGTGACAACAAGTTTTTAACACCATATGGTGAAGATAGTCGTCGAATTAGACGCTGTAAGTGAAAGATAATCGATGTTAAAATGTCAACATGGTATATCTTTTTTTTCTCTCTCTCTTTTTTAAGAGAGAAAAGGAAGAGTACAATTCTTTTTGTTTAATTTAAATTTCGAAATTTCCGGGGATCTACTAGAAAATGTTGATAAGTTTAGATTCTTAGTTATGTCGAATTTTTTTTGAGCAATCATAACATGGAAGTTTAGATTAAAACTTTTCCTGTGGTATATAATGCATTATGGAAGGATGACACGTAACATCTAATCATCTTTGCGATGAATATTTCATAGGAGCGAAAACAAGAAAGCAAAAAAGAAGGAACGAAATGAAAGAGATAAATTGGATACGGAGCAAAACAATTTTAACGCACAAGTTCGATGTAATACAAATTATTTAAATCAAATTAAACAGCTCAGTTCGGAGTCTGAGTATTACCACTAACAGGGTTGAAGTATTTCGTCCAAATATTCCGGCCATAAAAATAATTATTTAAACAGCGAACTCGTATACAATATTAAAATAACATTCAACAAATATGCATTTCACCAATATCGTCTCATTAAACAAAATCATGAAATGATCCAGTACTTTACGAAAAAAAGTTATGAAATATGCAAATCATGAACATTGAATCAAGATCAAATAAGGCTTCATTCTTTATAGAACATCCTTTACCCCTAAAATGACCTACTTTAATATTTTTTTACCGCATTCGAAAAAAATTAGAATGAATATAAGCACAGATCGCCCTCTCATGGTACCTAGCAACCATAACAGCCTTTTATAACGCATTGAAACATTATTCAATATGAATTTCCTCAGCAGTCTTTCCAAATATGATCAAAAGAGGAGGAATTTGAAACTCTATTGAGCCCTGCTTCATACCGTAAATAAGAAAATCCAAAAAATCGAAATCATAATTACCTTCTCTCCGTTGTTCCATATATATGAATCCAAAGTTTCAGTCCTGAATGAGTAATCCAATCAACGCATGCAAGGTCGAACAGTTTTGTCCATCTATGTATATTAAATTTCCAGTTTCACCGAGAAATTTTACATCTTGCGTTTTAGTAGTTTTTGCAGTCATTTCCCGATTATCATGAACTATTGACGCAACTTGCAGATCTTGTCGATCATGCATTACAGATTGGGAATGGGCATTCGTAATGCCATCCTCAGCAACTGGTATCATTGGTGGTGTTACCAGTGAATTCTTCTTTGATAAAGCTAATGAAGCACGATCAAATTCCCGTAACAGTGCGTAGATACCTTTGATGCGCAGTGTTTTTCGACCAATTTCGCTTCCGCCTAACTATAAAAAAAAAAATTAAAAGCAAAATGATGAATAAAGATGTAATAATGAAATTCGAGAATGTAAAAAAGTGAATTGTTTTGAATCACTTGCTTTAAAAAATAAAAAATCATTGACGATTATGTAATTTAAAGGAGATTTTTTAAATAACAGTGTTAATACAGTTTCCTATAAAGTAAATCTGAAAGTGAATTGTATCAAAATTTTGGATCAATTTTCCAAGAAATTTACAATATTTAATTATCATCATTTAAAAATAAACAAATGTGATCTCTAAAGATCCATTCTTCATCAGCTATCCAGTTCTATTGTGCTTTAGTTACAAAATTCTTAGACAAGGACAAATGAAGTAGGTGGAATGCTTTTGAAGTATATATCAATATATACATTTGAAATTCAATAAATTTTGAAAAAATGTATATTTCTTTTTTTCTTAATTATAATTTTATCCTTAATATATAGAGCCACAAAAGCCTGATATTCATTACACAAAAAATTTTCCCATTCATTTATAATTTTCTTACTTACATTATCGAAAACTTTTGATTTCTAACTTCCTCAACGGCTTATACCATACCAACCAATTCCTACATTAAATCCTTTAATTTCTTTATAACGAATCATCATTCCGCTTTACATCTGTAATTTTTAAATGCTTAAACTATCATAGGAAAAAAGGAAATTTTGCATAGTTTAATATCCAATGGAATGTAAAATTAACTCGTCCAACAGCTATAAAAAACAACATTATCATCTCCCAAACTTTTATCTTTTTTATTAATTAATGGTCGAAGGATAAAAATTGAACAAGACAAAAATAAAATAAAAATGTGTAAGGAAAAAGAGAAATTGGATTGTTAAAACGCCTTAAAATAGAAGTACATTTTTTTCAATATTAACTATCGTCAAGAATACAGAAATTGTAAGACAGTGATGGAATGATAAATTTTCCAATTTTATCATCTCTCATCCTTTTCTAATTTTTTAATCAAGATTAGATTATTTCTGAAAGATGGGGATTATTTTGATAGTGACAATCATGTTTTGTTGTTGGCAAGACTAATCATAATAAACACACTAATGCTGAACCCAAACAAGACAATATTGACTTATAAAATGATAGAATTGATGATAGGTAATATAAATTATTATAATATGAATTATTATCAATAAAAATTAATTAAATAATTTTTATACAAAATCTGATAAAATAACAATTTTGCGCTTTTTTCCAAGTATTACTTTTATCATTATCATCATATGTTGTCATCATAAAAAAAAAAAAAAAAACGGAAACGAAACACTATATCATCAACAACAAAAATGTGTGAAAGAAAGCGGAGAAATCACAGAACGATACCAGTTCGTTTCCCTTGCCACACTCCTATTTATCTTACCTTTATGAGTTGCTAATTTGTTAAAACAGAAAATTGAAAAAAAAAAGAGAAATAAAAAGGTTAAATTGTGCGCTAACTGTCAAATAACATGAATTTTCCGCGCAAAAAAAAGGGTGTTGAAGGGAACAATTTCATATTTGTGGTAGTGTTTCGTTAATTCCTTCACATTTCCTATCATTCCAATGGTACTCTTTCGATTTCCAAACATCTCCTTTCTTCATTTTCATGCAAATATTGAAACTACCGGCTTTTTGGTATTTTTAAAAGCACCTGTAAGAACATATAAAATTACCGATAACTATCTCAATCAACAAATATTATATGGGATAATTCGATCACTAGTACTGTTGACTAGAATTTCACATGCGTTTGTATCACTTATATCAGCACTTGTAACAATTATTATGCGCAACCCATGAAATAAAATTTGGCCCACAATCTCAATGCCAAATATTTTGGAAAAACCATGTATATTACATATATGCAAAACTTCTTGAATGTATAAGACTTCAAATTTCTGTATAAAACAAATCTATGAAAACTTCCGGATACTCGAAATACAACTTATGTATCCTTAATCTACGTTTCCGTAACTCACATACCAATAAACAAAAACCCAAGTAATGAACATTGATATATATATATATAAAGAAGAGGATAAATAGACAAAACTTTCTAAAATATAGCTTCATTTTTACCTCCAATTAGTCAGTTTAGTTTCGTTAAGAAACAAAAGAAAGAATTCTTCTGCTCGTAAATTATTATGGGTTGACTTCATGTTAAATGAAAGTTAGTTAATTAGCACCAAAGTCTGAGTTAGAAAAATTGACAAGAATTCGGCCATTAATCTATTATCACATTTGTTCACTCGTTTCAAACAACTCTTTAACAGTTTTTAATTATGGCTCCTTCAATGCTATTTCATTAGAAACTTTTTTTTTTTGAAAAACTCATTTTTTTCCCACTCTGCTCATTAATAATTTTAACGAATGGGTACATTTTGAAAAAAAAAGAAAAACTTATAAGAAAAGAAAATAAAAACAATTATTGAAGGAGAAATAACATTCAAACGAATTTAAGAAGATATGAGAGAGGGAGGAGGGGGGAAAAAAAGGTGTTAAATCATTTAATCTTTTATATGTTCTTGCATTCAGTATAATTTTTCATGTCTTTTAAACTCTTCTCTTTCACCAATCAACATTATCATTACTGAAGAAGTGACAAATTGTAAAAATTTTTTTTTTTCTTTCAAAAATCCAAACATACACTTCTATGGTACCTACTGTTTCTGTTGAACCACCCGAAATGGACAATTTTTTATTTACATTGAACAGGAAATACACCTTTAAATTTCATTATTTTTCATTCGGGCACAACAAAATTTCTTTTTTTGTATCTCATGTTATGTTGTTGCTTTTTTTTCGCTCCTTTCTTTTCACCCATCAAAATGATGTTGGTCTATTAAAAGATACCAGACAGCAACTATCACTCGTCTTCAACACCTTCTAACCTGATTCATCTTAAAAAAAAAAATTTACTTCAATTTCTTTTAAATTTGTTCGTTCCACATCCTATTTCGGCATTCAACTTTCTCCCCGTCATCTTGTATTTCCAAACACCTTCTCTTTCTTTCAGCTCACCTTCCTTCTCCTACCTTCACAGGTTTTTTTTGCCATCTTTTATTTCTTTTTTGATATATTAATGCTCGAATAACCTCTTTAACTTATCAAAATTTGTCCTTCTATTAAATCATAAAAGTCTATTTTGAAAACACGAAAATACTATCATGAAATGGAAACGACGATACAAAATTATTCGTAACCATCGGTGTTCCTTCCACTTTTTCTTCTCTAATATGCAATATATATTTTTAAAAAATTTCCAAAAAAAAAAGAAAAAAGAATCCTTTGATAGAAAGATTTATTTAAAAAAAGAAAGAAAAAGCGGGAGAGTGATGAAACTTAAATTTTAAAAATTGATACCAAAGGTTAGCATGCAATCATTCCTGTTGTGCTATCATCAATAGTGAAAGAGCTAGATAATATGACAGTTTCAAGTCTTTCATTATTTATTATATCGTAAGTGATTCATCATGATATTATCACCACAATCATGTAAAAGAGGGAAAAAAGGAAAAAAAAAACAACTTAAACAATATACATCGATAAGTTACCTCAAACTTTATGACATTAATTAATCATCATTAATGATTTCTGAATGAAAAGATAACTCACTTTTAATATTACCACAATCATAAAACTAAGCCATTTTGTTGAAATAATCCAAAATATCTGTTTCTCTGTCCACAAATAAATAATGTTTGTCCGCAGCATGCCCTTAAGTTTTGTCTTCTGAGCGCTATTTCAAGCTTCTATCTAACGCCAGAAGCTATGAGTTGTCAACTTGCCGTAAACTTCTTATCGGCATAACCTATGATCATCTAATCAAAAGATAAACAAGCTAATTCAACTCAATGATAAACAATGTTTTCTGTAGCAACACATTCTAATAACGACGACTGCTACAACTACAATTCTTTTTTTTGATGAAGGGATTTGCAAAAGGTCAATGTTACAGATAAATTTTATGACAACTGTCCCCGTAGATTCAAATGATTCTAAATTTCTTCCTATACAACTATATAACTTGATCAACAAACAATTTTATTGATTTTAAGAAAGTGGAAATTCTATAGACTTTTTCTTTTTTTTGGATTAGTCTAAACTAATATGAATAGACAAAATCTTTAGAGACACCTGCAATTCCAAAATATTTCCTCTCAAACATATCATGCTTTCCGGTATTGAAGAGAATAACCAGTACCGAATTACAATCACCCTTTTACCGTTACTCTTAACACCTTCTTCATCATTACAATTTTTAACAATGCCATTATTGTTTTCGTTATCAACACTATTCCTATTATCGTCATGCTCATTATAATCAATCATCATTACAATATTTCTGCTCTTCCTTTTCGTCGTTTTTATTTCCGATTTTTTTTTTTTAACAAAGTAAGCGGTAAATTCGAGAAAATAGAAAAGCGCGAGCATCAAAGTGTAATGTTTTAACAAAAAGCGCTTTTGTCAAAAGTTGTTGTGAAAAACAACTTTCGAAACTTGCAAGAGAGGAAACAGAATATCGAAACAATCCATTATATTAAAATCGGTCTCTCCTTTACTCCGTTTTCAAGTATTTCTGTCAATTCATCTTGCAAGTTTGAAGCAACTGAAAGAACTAGTTTTACCAAAGAAAATGTGCTAAAGGGTAACTGTCAGGTTGCAAATGAAATTTGAGTAGATGCGATCCGCTCGAGCTCGAGTACTTTTCCTCTTCTCTCATTCTACCTCCACAATAACATTATTCACTGTCTCGCTGAAGTAGATATGCTTCTTGATGATAATCTGGTAAATCTTCAGTGCAAACAAAACAAAACATTCGAACGAGTGGGTTTCCTCCTTTCTTTCTTCCCCTTCCAAACTTTCCCATTTTCAACAGTAGCCTTATTTGATGTTAAAATATTAATTTTCCATATAAGTGTTTAAATTTCTAATTTAAATCCAAACAAAATGTTTCTATAAAGAAAGACTTCTGGCGTTTTAGTAATTAATCTTACAATACACTCCTTTTTCTTCCTGAATTTGACAATTGTACTTTGATGGAAAAACTTTTGGATAAATCAATTCGTGATTATGAAAATGATCATGTCGGAAAGAAAAAAAAGAAAAAACTGATAGTTGTCAACAAGAACCAATGCTAAAGTAATAAATTAATGATAACGCTCACTTGGCAGACTCACAAACCAAAGCAATGCTATGAAATGAAAACTTAAGGTAAATTCATAAGTAATACTTAAAAAAGTAAATAAAAAATAATAAAGCTGAGTGCCCTTAATCAGTTAAACGTAGCATGCAATAAGTATTAGAAAGAAAGCAAAGAACAAAAAAGTTGTTCTAGAAGACAAGGTAAATAGACATTTGAGGATTTATCAGAGTTTATTTCAAAACAAGCAATAATTCTTCCTTCATAGCTTATCTCAAAAATGAATCGTCTTCTCTTCTTAGGTTGAAAAAGAAAAAAACCAGGAAATAAAAAGTGAATCTCAGTGAAATATGAATAATGATTGATGACATTCAAGGATATTAATAAGGTATAACTGATCTACCCTCCTTTCCTATAATATTATATCGTTATTGTTTTTTGTCGTCTTCTTTTACTTGACACAAAGTTAACTTGGAAATTTGTTTAAACAAGAATCTTTTGTAAATTCTATTGGAATATAAAAAGTGCTAAATAATGCCCGATTTGGAACAAGAAAAGTGATACAAAACTGTTGAAATAAATGACATGTGTGAAATGAATAAATGACAAATAAATGACGTTCCACCGTTTCTCGAAATAACACTTCGATGAGTTAAGGAACAGCAAAAATGGAAGAAAAAACCGATGAAAAAATCCAGAAATGATGCAGTTAATATTTGTGTATTTACGTAATAATCGTAAGGTAACAACCTTTGATCCCAATTTATATGCAAATTAAAATATCTTATTCTTATTCTACATGCTACTGTTAATTGCAACATTGGTTCGATTTACTAATGAAAAGCATTTCTTACCTACGTGCTATCAACATGCTGACTTCTAGTCACAAGTTAAATGCCATTGACGGCCTATCTTTACTTTAAATGTATTTTCAATAACTGCTAATTTGTTTTAGCTCAGTCATCTCAGATTAAAATGACATAGGCTATGTAGGGAGTCATATTGGAAAAACTGGTTGCCTAATGACATGCATGTTGCATTGCTGCAAAACACGGACAAATCTTTCATCTTATTATGAACTGTATATAATTTATTCTGATTAATTTATCAGAAATATGCTAACCTGATAGAGTGACTCGATAATTTTGTCTATGATCGACAGATCCTGACATCGGTGACCCTCATAATACTGCAGTTGAAGTGGTAACTTTTCAATCTCATCATCTTCCAAATTATCATTCACATCAGCTAACGGTTTCAACAGTGTGCTTAAAAACTCATCATTTTTATCCAGAAGTATCGGATGGCAACCTGGAAAACATAAAATTTACTTCCAATTTAAAATTGAAACTTTTAAAAGAAATAAAGAAAAGTGAAAACGACCAAAATCAATCGTTTTACTAAAAAGGAAAAAAAATCTTTTTTTTTTTGAGTTGTGGAAGATTGTAATGAACTAAATGAAAAAAAAATTCTATTCCGAGGTAAATTTATGACTGATCTGGAAATATTTGCCCTAAAATAACTTCCCTAATTATGCAGCTCGTGAGATTATGCTAGACTACTTAGAAGTGAATGTAAATCAATAGGAAAATCTTTTGAACTTACAGTAACAATTTGCTAGCATCATACCTTATCAGTATTTAGTATTAAGCGTACAATGAGAAAATGAAAGCATCGATAACCAAAATGTATTTTCTGATGGATATTATATCACATTCGCGATTGTTCGCAATGAAAAGTGATAACATATTTTTCATACTTAACGCTATCATTTACGCTTTCTTTTCAATTTCGAGCTCAAATTAATGTATGTTATTCGTGCCTATCATGCACATTCTTTCTTCCTTCAGCAAATTAGCAAACAAACAACAAAAAAAGAATTTAAAAAAAGAGAGAAATGTGACAAGAATTATGAAAAGCAGATCTTATAAGATCTGTAATAAATACATGGATACTTGTTTTGCACAATTCAGTGCATGATTCAACAAACATTATCAGTGATAATGATTACAAATAGAAAGCAGTTAGTGATACACTACTATTAATATTACTACTGCTGTTATTGTTATCATATATATCCACAATATCATTATTATCATAAGTTTATAAAAGTGACTAAAAGAGATGAAGTTTATCGCATTGAATTTTTAAAAGTACCATGCTAATGGGATCAAATAATAAGAGAAGAAATAAGGTTAAAGCTCATCTGTCATTATGCAGTGTATAAAAAGTTGTCCTTTGCCATTAAGACAAAATTCTGTATGTGCTTTTATTCCATTAAATAAATGTAGCAAATTTGGTGGTAATGTAACATGCATCAAAATATTGTCATAATATCTTTGATAACATAAGAATTGTTATAATATCTTTGGTAACATAAGAATCATCAACAATGCATTGTCCCCAATATTTGTATTGAACTTTATTGAACATCAATATTGTATCGAACTGTGTACAATTATACAAGTAACTACCGATAATCAAAAATCCAATAACATAGCAAGCTTAAGTATTTTACCCATAAGTAATAGTTTAAGTTTACAATCCATTGAGTTTAAGTAAACGGTTCTGCATCTGAAGATAAGCAGTAAGTAAAAGTCAAATTTTAAACATTTAAGTAATTATATCCACTTTCATATGTGAAGTAAATACGTTTCTAACAATTTTTGTGTTATCGAGTATCGTGCCAGAGTATTTTGATGAGTGCTACAGTATCAATAAATTTGTTAAATTAATTAGTAGAATAAAAAGCAAATACTACTTTCAACTTAATTACAAATTTCCTATACAGTGCATAATGACATAAGCTTTGATTTAATCCCTTCCTTTGTATTTTGATTCTATTAGCATACCATTTTTGGAAATTCAATTTTAAGAGTTTTACTCATTCATTAGACACGACTGATAAAGATATGACAGTAATGATACTACGATGATAATAATAATAATAACAACAATAATAATAATAATGATAATAATAATAAGAGCAGTAATGGGCTACAACATGGTAATATCTTCAATTTAACTCTGCTAATTTTCGGTATGATTCATCCCTTACATTTAATGTCACCATATATGATCCACAGGTTTTTTTAAATATATAAATATATACCTACATATGTTTCGTAGTCTGTCTGTTTGCAATACTTTCCAAAAAAAAACAAAATATGTTACTACCATTAGCTTCTCAACCTTTCAGAATGTTATTTTTGATAGCAATACCGTAATTCAAGCATATACTCTCTTCTCTTCCTCATCTTAACACTTTCCCTATTAAATATAACCATTAATCTATCCAATTATGTCAATTCATTTGAAAGTTGAGGTAAGAAGAAACAAGTCACCTGCGAAGTAACAATCCATTTTTCAAGGTTTATGAAAATAACAAGAAAAAGAAGAGGAGAAGTAATTTTCATCTTCGGCCCATATACCAAATATAATTGTGTTTGGGTAATCAAGCATTGAAACCATTAAGCTTTTACCATCAAATGAAAAGAACAAACATTTAGACTTTATAAAAGAAAAGTAATTGTTGTGATGTTACTAGTCCAAAACAGGACAGCTTCATTTTGTGAAGAAAAGGAAGATCACAGTACCACTAAAAGCCGATTTTAATGATTCTGTTTAAGCTAATTAACAGAGTATCACAGTGCTAATACTAGTTAAGCTTACAATAAATTTATTCAGCTAAATTTAAAATTGAACAACTACCAATAAATATGCCTATATATACAAAACCATATATGCATATTGTTTTATCCCTATAAGCTCCCATTTAATTTCGGCATTATTTTTTCTATCAATCATAGATCATGATCAGATAGCAATGGTTTCAGTGATAAAATGTTTGTACTCCACCCAAAATCTAACAAGGAGTACACTGCTATGCCATGAATTAATTTTTTGAATGATCGATAGAATCAAATCATTCCTTACATTAATGATAACAAAACTTTATTGATGACAGTAACAAATTTAAAAAAAAAAAATCTAACTGACAAATATCAAATTAGAAATATGAAGTCGTGCTACAGTAAACATTTATGTAAGCAACAACAAAACACTTAGCAGCAAAATAAATAACTATTTATATTGTAGTAATTAAATTTCATTTGATATAAGCGTGCTAATGCTAATGAAGCAATTAGTCGTTGTCGCAGTGCTAAGTGGAACAAAACAGTACTTGAGGGATAGCAAATGAATAAGTTGGATTACAAAGTAAGCTCTAAAACAGAAAGTAACAGTGAATCATGATATTTAACAAGTTTGGTAGGAATGTTCATCTGATAGGGAAAATTTTGAAAATGATTTATCAAATGAAGGATTGCTCAAAGTTAAAAATGACTCGATGGAATTTGAGAATCCCATTGAACCTGTGATTAATACAACCAACCATTTACAATTTCTATAGGCTTTCTTGCATTTGTCTAACTTAAAACAATTATTACTATGCCAAATGATGAGCCAGCAAGATTTCGTAGCGCCTTACCGAAAGCAGTACACTAAAAAGTAAGCAGTCATGACTAATCCAGAAAGAAAAATCTTCGCACCTAAGGCTCATACCAATAAATAAAGCTAGTGATTCATATTAGCTTAATACGTCTTAAAGTTTGTTTTGGTTGATTATGTTTAATTGCAAAGAATTTTAAAAGAATTGAAAAATAAAAACTTGTCAAAAAAAAGGAATTCGTGCATGTTATTCAATATTTATCCTCTTTATTCATTTGTAAAATGATTGATAAAGTTTCGGTTTGAATTAAAATCAATCAGTGCATGGAGAAATAATGTTAATTTCTTTGCAAAAATGACTTAATAAGATTATTTGAAAGACGGCTATCCGTTAGACTGAGACATATAAGGACACAGTGATAGTGAGTGATATCTGTAAATAGATAGGCTGATAAAAACTGGGTATATAAGGATGGGCTGATAAAGAACAAATGTGTAGTTTGTTTTATTGGATGCCTTTACCTTCCATTCTAGCTTCAGAAAAAAAAAAAACGAATATTTTTAATAGCAGTCAATCATTCCGAAATTGATAGTTGGTAAGCGTATTTAAATTAAGAAACAAATTTTATGCCGTTTTTTCCACTACTGAGGATAAAAATATCAAACACTCAAAAAATGAATGGTAAAAAATTCAAATCCCACTCCCGCTGGAAAATTTGATCAAATTTGATGGGAATGGAATTCCAGCTTCTTTACTATTCAGAGAATGAATGTTACAATGAAGTTTAATTGATATTTGAGAAATTTTGAAGTCAGATAATAGTGCTATGTTTGCCTTTTTGATTATTATTATCCTATCTTCGAACTATATTACAAACATCTTCGAAATGTAAATTCATAAATGCTGCTTCTGATACTTCATCCAAAAACAAACTTTTCGAAAAATCTCCTGTGTAAAAATTTCATCTTTAAAATCTGCGATGTAAAAATTGCACTAAAGTTTCATTTTATTCAAAATTAACCATCTAAACTAACTCAAACATGACTTGAAAAATTCCTGGTTATTTACTCAACTTTAATCAGATCTACTCCTTTTTATATTTATTTAATAATCCCTTAACCCTTGATCATTGAAGTGGCAAAAGTAGTAACACTTAAAGAGTAGTAACACTTGAAAATGGCAATAACAATAAGTACGGCACTACTTGCAAATCAGATTCATGCCTTTAATACCAACTTCTATTCAATTAAACCATCAACATTAGTATTTGCTTGAAATTTAATGCTAACATATTTGCTACCCATGTATAAATTAATCCTTCAGATATAAACAACTAATCCTTGAAATGACGAAGAAATCTGAATTAATATATTAAAGCCACTGATACATAGAGTTCATAATGTTACCATAAACACTTCATTAAATAAAGGTCAAGTATATTGATTGTATTGAATTCAAGCTTCATTAAACTATTCTGCAAGATAATCTGTTTGCAAATAAAAGGAAAATTAACTTTCACCTCTATTCAAGAGACATTACTGTGGTATTTATATTTGGCGCATTCCAAGCCACTCATAATCCCTTCATAAGCTGTCTTATTCATCTACTCTTTTTTCCCTTCCTACCGTTCTTATGCCAATATTTACCAGTACAAATGACAAGAAACTACAGTAGTACCACTTACTTCCATCACATTTTTTTCACCATTCATCAACCCTCTCTTCTTCACCGTTAACATCTTCTTTTAAATGAAGCTAAAGATAATATCTTATCCTTCTTCACTGCAGCAATTTTTATAGAAAATATTTTGCCATCAGTAACTTCATCTTATCAGCTACATCTTATCAGTTGTAGGTTGGAATGAATCCAAACAGAAAGAAAAAAAAATCCAGAAAAAAAGCTTCATACTTCAACTACTCCTTCATCCTGCCATTCATTTCAAAAATTCATGAAACTGCATGGAATAAAGCATACATCTATAACTATTATATACAAAAAGATCTGAACGGTTCAATACGAATAATTCAAGGAGTGCATCATGAGTAATAAAGTTTCCCTAATATTTTACAAAGGCTAAGCCATGAGCGGTAATTCAGAAAATTTTAGCCAGCTAAAAAAAAAAAACGTTACGGGAGATGAACTGTCAAAAGTATGATAAGTCGATAAATAAAAAGAAATTAAGTTGTACTACTACTTAACAGCAAAGTAGATATTAGGTTTTTGTTGCTATCAATATTATGATAATTCACATGTTTGTTTCCTATTTGACCACCTTTAAGCTTTACCCAGTCAACTTGGATTTTTATTCTAATGTTGAGGAAATCGAAATCTCCGAATCACTTCTTCCATAAAAACTGGAAAAGAGAGTGGAAAGCAAACTCAAATTTTGGCATTGTTTTTGCAGCTCAGAAGAAATCTTTTCATTTAATGAGAAAGTAAATAATGGAAAAAAACTTCACTTTGACAATGAACAAACAAAAAGTGTGTTGAAGTGTGATAATAAATGCCATCAGAGAGATATGAATATTCCAAATGATATAATCGGCTTAAACGCTTCCCTGGCGGTAGCTTGTTTGATGTTGCCTGTGCTTGTTGTAAGCAAAACGCTTCAACGTACCGCTCCTAACTGATAACTTGATACATGACAACCTTATCACTCTTTACAAACACCGCCACTGATTCACGCATATATCATCATTGGAAAAAAAGGAGAGGGAAAGTCTCGTCAAACTTTTCAAAAGATTAAAAATGAAAGCAAAGGCAAATTTTGAAATTAATGATAATTCTACTCCATTAAAAACTATTACTTTTATATTTTTTAGCAAATCCTTGATTCACCTAATAGGAGGAAAGTATTTCATTTAGTAGAATTGGAAAGTTTCCTCTTCGTTTTCTGTAGAAATATGTTTGAATATGTAGCAAACAAAAGGAATCCATCAAGTAAATGAATGAAAAAAGAGTGGTGTTTCACACATTTCAATTTTTGCTCTGATGTGACAAGTCTTACATTCCAGAATATCAGAAAATCCCTTTTGCAAAGAATCTATGTGTTGCAGGGTAAAACTAAGCAAAGAAAAAAAAAGTTCGGCAATACTTACTGTTTTCAAAGCACATATTCCGTAAAATATCAATCGCAATTAGACATCTTTTTGATTTTTTCTCGTAATCGACCAATGGTAGTATATGTCGAATAAACTTTTCACATAACAAACACCGGACGTTTGCAATTGAAGTAAGGTTTACAAGCACATAACCGAGATATTCGATATCTTCACAGGATGATGAATCACTTAACCTTTCTGAAATCTTCTGGTAAAAAAATAAAATTGAAAAACAAATAAAATTGCATTTTTACAAGATATGAGTCCTTATATTTTTTTCCCAATTAAAATTGCAATAAGCATTGTGTTTTGAAAAGTAACCAAACAAATAATTCCCTGCAAATGCCAGTTACCCATCTGCCTATTTGAAATAATAATATTTGTAAACTGACCATCAATAAGAATTATTCAGCGCACTTACTACCCACTGAAAATAAGTTCGGGAAAAAAAAGAACTTACTTATTGTATTACCAATAAAATCCTCCCAATTTTCCATCAAAGCATCATACAACTGAAATGTTAGCACATTTTAGGAAAGCAATTCAGAAATACTTAAAAAGTAATTGTAACTTTTGCAAATTATCAAACCATCCCAACCAGCGAGCAGATCAAGAAACTTCAACCATATCCTTTGAAAGGAAAGCTAGATTAAAGTATTCGACAGCATCCAGAAATTATTTGCTGCCAAAAAATGTGCTAGAGCAAATATTAATAAAGCCAAAAAAGTGGGACAAAGTGCACTCCTTATTACGGTTTTGTTCTTCATTTAAAACATTATTCCTTAATTAAATTTTTCCTTTAGTTTTCCTCTCAAATATGACTGGCCCCTTTGAGAATAATGGAATCTATCAGATGTGAAATATGGCTTTAAAACTTTAGCCTTTTTATTAAAATAAAATTTGTCTACAGAAACTAAAAATATTTCATATATAGTTATTTCTTGAAATAAGTATGCGGATGCCAGGTACTGATCCATCAGCTGGCAATATGTCACATTTATATTCAAATCACCTCATTTTTAGAGAATAGAGTGAAATAACTCAATTTGCTTAAAACCTCAGGAAATATGTTAGTCCAAGGTAAAACCACGAGATTATTGGATAAGAACAACAACAAAAAACACACCGCCTCTGGGAAATGTAACGATAAATTGGATAAAAGTTTTGCTGAATTCAATGAACATCGTTCATTACCATCCCGACAATACTTGACACATCGCTGAACAAGTTCGGTGTTATCAATTACATATTTGGCGCAAACTATATCGGTAGCAGTTGCATTAATTAACGCAGGAAGTATATCACTCCCACCTGTGTTATCTTCGGAGATTAACCGACATAATGATCGTCCCAACAAGAAATCGTTTGCCTGTAAAGGAACAAAAATCGCAGTAAAATTATACCAACTTCGACTTTCTGCACGGAATTGTTCTTCTGCTTTTTGAACAAACGGTTAACAAAATATTCGGATAAGATACATGAACTTTGTCAATCACCTTATCAGATATCTTACTAATGATTACAAAATCAAGTCCTCAATAATAAAAGCCATTCCGCTAATCACCGCAATCATATCACTGAACATAAAATTTATTGTACTAATAATTACTACCATCTACTCACAATGCAATCACGCTATCGAATTTATTAATAGCTACGATCAGACCATCTGGCCAATATACTTATGAGAAAAACGTAAATAATCTTTATCACCATTATTTTTCAAAAATTCTCATAAAAATAGAAAACTGACAGTCGTTAAAATAATAGGACCAACTTGTAAATTCTGAAATAATAATAATAACAATGGTTTGGTGGACTTTGTGGTACCTAGAAAGTCCAGGTAACACAAAGTTTACCAGCTGATTCGTCTTAGGCAAGCAGCATTCTACCCATGTCATTAAAATAGATAATATCAAATCAGAAACACAGTTGACAGCTCTCTGTATACTGGACAAACCGCAAGCTAGACATATTCGCCATTCGAAAGAGATTTTTAAGAAGATCCATAATGTTGTTATTACTTATTTCAATCCAGCCAATAGTTTAACAGTAGGGTCGAACGATATCCGTTTATTGCAACGTCATCAGCAAAACAAAAAAAAAGAGAAAAAAAATTATGGAAATTAAACCTGAAATATCACGTTAAACTGATCCGATGCTGAAAGGCCAATAACATAATCCAGCGCTTGCTGTCGTAAATTGCGATTTATATCCGGTGAAAGGAATTGTATCAATTCAACAATGACGTTTGGTGATATTTCATTTTGTTTCATTATCTAGAAACCAGCAAAACATACAAATAAATTATACTCTTCAATAATCCTACTAATGACTGGTGATTCGTTTTCTTTTTCCTTTTTTTTTTTTATTTTTAACGTCAACTCCATTTGATAAAAAGATCATAATGCAGAAATGATGCGAAAAAAAGGTAGTTACAAATATATAAACCAAACAACTATGAACACATAATTCATCTATTTCAAATTACAGTGAACAAATAATTTATCTATTTCAAATTACAAATTATGGATACATAATTTATAACTTAAAATAGATGAATTGAAAATGAGAAATATCAGGTGAAATTTAATTGAAATATGTAAACCGAATATATAAATTGAAATATGTAGATGTGAATAGGCGCATTGCGAGATATATTTACATAATATCATATATTTGGATTTAGAACTTATTTGTTCATACTTATTTAATTTATACGTTTCTAGCTACCTCATACTTATTTAATTTATATTTAATTTATACGTTTGTAGCTACCCTTTTCTTCGCATTACTTCTGCACTGTAATGTTTCTACCAGTATATTTTTATAACCGCTTTATGTATTTTAAATGTAGTACTAAATAAGAAATCGGAACTCCCGAAATATTTAGAAGTAGAAAAAGGCAGTTACAAATATACAAATGGAACAAATGTGTAAATTGAATATGTAAATACATAGTTTGAAATACATGAATTCAAATTACGATTTGAAACTAAGAAATATAAATT
>NW_018108561.1:49011-54290 GCF_000183805.2 Loa loa
CTGCGAGATATATTTACATAATATCATATATTTGGATTTAGAACTTATTTGTTCATACTTATTTAATTTATACGTTTCTAGCTACCTCATACTTATTTAATTTATACGTTTGTAGCTACCCTTTTCCTCGCATTACCTCTGCACTGTTATGTTTCTACCAGTATATTTTTATAACCGCTTTATGTATTTTAAATGTAGTACTAAATAAGAAATCGGAACTCCCGAAATATTAGAAGTAGAAAAAGGCAGTTACAAATATACAAATGGAACAAATGTGTAAATTGAATATGTAAATACATAGTTTGAAATACATGAATTCAAATTACGATTTGAAACTAAGAAATATAAATTGAAAAGTATACACTTTTCCTATCACTTTTATTTTTTACTAGAGACCGCACGGAATTTTGCCCATCATTTTGATTTGTAGTTGCAGAAAATGTTAAAACATAAAAAATAAAACATTCGCATGAAATTTTCACGTTCTTGATTTATGGTCTTGGCATACGTGAAACGTGAATATTTGCAAATCTAAAATTCGCTTCATTAACATTAATCTTATCTTTCTGCAAACATAAATCAGCACAGTTGATAACGGCGCAGCATATCGAAACCGTCCTGTTAGACGGTTAAAAAGTGTAACACGGCCACCGCTTTCTGTATTGTCGCTTTATGAAACACTAAAATATCATCACTGCTACCTTAGAAAATTTCTCATTTATGTTCAATTTCCTTAATAAATCGGAGTTTTTGGGATGAGATTTGGAAGATAAATTTTTGAAAATATATGAATACGAGAGTATTTTTTTAATATTTTACGAAAAATATTTTCTCTAAACTCTGTGAAAATTAATTAATTAATTAAAAAAGAAGAAGAAAACTATGCAAACTTTCAGCATTGGAAGAAAAATGACAATTTACTTTTTCTGTTTTGAAAAAGCATTTTCAAGAAATTCTTATCACATACAAAATGGTCTAAAACAAAAAAAAATATCTAAAACAAAAAAATAAACAATGAAAACAAATTTTTATCCACTAAAAAATTTTTTTTTCCATTTTGTTTTTAACTTTTTTTAATTCTATTTTTTTAACTTTGTTTTTTTAATTTTGATTTTATTTACTGAGCATAATTTATTTTTTATAATTTTATTTACTGAACATTTGCTTTAATTTTGTTTACTGAAATTTTAATTTTTCAGTAAATAAAAATTTTATTCACTGAATTAATTTTATTTACTGAACATAAAACAATAAGTAAAATATCGCGATCAATTCATATGTGAAAGACTGAAAAATTTTCGATCATTTAATTTCCTAACTTATTTACTAAACAAATAAACAAATTAATGTTTTATAAAATTATTATAACAATAAGCCATTGAAATTACTATGTCAATAAGTCATCGTATTGTATTGTTTGTTAAATGCATGAATAAACAAATATGGTAGTTGTTGTTGTTTTTTTCTTTTTTTTTTTTTTAGTAAAATGTGAGCAAATAAATTCAGTGTTTTATTAACCGGATTGATCAATCCGGTTAACAAATGATAGTATGAAGTAATTATATGTTGCGCAAATTTTGATGTAAAGAACCGAATCGAATGGTAATAAAATCAAACTGAACCGAAATAAACGAAAAAGAAAACCGAATATATTAATGCTGTAATCAATCGGTAAAAGGCGTATAAATTGTCAGCTTATTTGATGATAGATTTATATGTTTTCTGAACGGATCATTTCCGGTTTATCCTCTTTTCCTTTTCCTTTTTCATCCGTTCTTACTCTTTTCCGGTATTTTTGAAGTAGAAAAAAACATGACAACTTAACCACTTAACTCTTTATATTTCCATATATCAATAGTAATTTCAAATCAATGATCGACAAGAATTAAAATATATTCCACGAGAATGACAATATGATAAGTTAAAAATGGGTAATGATTAGTTTGTACTAATATTTGATCAACTAATACGAATATTGATTAAGGATATTAATTTAAAGTTTTTTTTTCTTTTTTTTGCCAATTAACACAATTTATTGTTCCTGAACATTTTAATCCTTGCTAGAAATAAAAAAAAAAAGTTGCAGTGGTCAATGGTCAAGAAAAGATTAGAAACCATTTGGTTTAAATTGAAATTAAACAATAAGTTATTAAATGATATTTACTTACATTCCATTTAATAGTGGTATAGTGAAAATAGATTAAAATAGATTGAAATAACATGACAGGATAATCCGAATCTTAATTAATTAATAGCAATTAGAAAAAACTAGGCGATTTTTTTTTTTTTTTTTTTTTTTTTTTTTTTAAATCTTGTCATCATCTAAGCTTGGCTTATTTTGATTCGATTCGAAAAGTATAAATGAATAGATAATAATATTTTGAGGATTGTTGAAAAAAAAAAGAAAGGAAAAAGTTGAAATTTTTGAAATTATTTGATGAAAATTTCCAAAAATTTTCATGCTAATTTATAATTATTTTGAAAAGAAATTCTTTCATTTTTTCAAATCCTTTTCAAAAATTTTGTTTTTTTTCAAAAAATAAAAAATTTTTTTTTGTTTGCAAAATTTACCTTTAAAATTACTTTTAAATTTAATTTAATTAATGGATAAAATTAATTGTAGAGGATGTAAATGTTTTTATAGAAAAATTTACGAATAATAAATGTGACACAGATCTGATCAATGAACTTATTAATTAACAATTTAAAAATAAGATCAAAAATTATTTAACATAAATTTTTTTTCTAAAATGGAATGATTATGTGATAACTTTATAAATTATACAGGAAGGATTTATAAATAATGGTACAAATATTTGCATCAAATAAGAGATAGCAAAAAAAAAAAGTGAAGTCAATACAATTAATAAGTAATTAATTAATTAACAACAAAATGTTATCTATCACAAAGGAAAACTTCATAAATCAAACTTTTAAAAGCAAAAAAAAAAGATTGAAAACTTTTAATTGAAGAAGAAATTTCATCAAATTTTATGTAAAGAAAAAAGTCTTAATTAACAATTATTTTACAACGTTTGCCACTACTAGAATTTAAGGAGAAATGAAATGTGAATATTTTCTAGTAAAGATTATTTCATTATTTAATTTAAATTAATTACGGAAATGCCATCTTTTTTTTTTTAAGAAAAAATGTCATTTCCAAATGACAAAATGACAAAATTGTCTTTAATGAATCATTTATTATCATACAAATAGAAAACTGTTAATGCTTGTATTATAGGATTGAAATTGAAATTAATAAGTTATTTAGGTCAAAGGGGAAAAAAGAAAATAAAATGCAAAACAAAAAAAAAAATCGCTACGATTTTTCCTTGATAAAAATTGGCCAAAAATTTATTTTAAAATAAATTTAATAAATTTTTACACTTAGACAAATGAAATTCTCTCTTAAATTATTAACTTATTTAATGAAATATTCGAGAGATTACTTTTCGAATTATCATATCAATAACTTATCATTGCTTGATTTTTTTTTTTTGATAAATTTTTTTTAATTAATTTTTTAATTTAATTTGTTATTGTTTTGCAAGGATTTTTATACGATTTATCATCTATTATTTCTGCTCAATACATTTTTTGAAAAATTAATTTTTATAAGGAATCAAATTAATCAATTAATATTATTCGTCTTTTGCACTTCATGATTTCATTGAAAATATAGGAAGAATGATGCGATAAATTTGTTGACCCCATTAGCTTGACCTTTGACCAATTGACAATATTGTGAATGTTACGCATCATTTTCAATGCTACCGATCGGATAGCGAAAAGTCTTTAGTTTACTTGTCAGATAATCCACAACATGCAATCGACCATTCTCATAAAGGATTTCCGACCAGATTGCTGATATTCCATCGGTCAATACCGCCGCTAGATTATGCCGTAGTTTACCATCCTGAAAATGAGTAAGCAATTAAATTGGTTATGTTAGTTAATTATCCGTATAAATGGGAGCAATTAATTAGCTTTAGGGATAAATAAAATTTTTAATTATATATGCAAATAATTAAAATCAAAGCATTTCAAATTTCATAAAATTAATTTTAAAATTTGAATTAATGTTTTTCCTTATGCTAATATTATACTTCAACAAAATGAAGTATCATTAAAATTTTAATAACCTGAAAAACTCGAAGAAGCGGTTGACCTCTAACAACAGCAATTATTCGTCCTTCATTGTCAGTTGTTATACCAAGCGAGAATGTTCCATTATTAGCACCGATAATTCTTGTAATTTCACCATCCTATTTGAAAGAAAAAATAAAATGAAAGAGTATTGCTTCAATTTGAAACGAATTGAAAATGTGTGATAATCCAGGAATGGAATTGAAAGAATTGAAATTGTGAGATAGTTCGAAATGGAATTGAAGGAATTGAAACTGTGAGATAGTTCGGGATGAAATTGAAAGAATTGAAATTATGAGATAAATCTTGAAACGGAATTGGAAGAATTGAAATTGTGAGATAACTCTTGAAATGGAATTGGAAGAATTGAAATTGTGAGATAGTTCGGAAATGGAATTGAAGGAATTGAAACTGTGAGACAGTTCGGGAATGAAATTGAAAGAATTGAAATTATGAGATAATCCTTGAAATGGAATTAAATGAATTGTAAGGGATAATTCAGGAATGGAATTAAGAAATTAAAATTGTGTAATGATTTGGGAATGGAATTAAAAAATTAAAATTGTGGGAAAATTCGAGAATGAAATTGAAAAAATTGAAACTGCAAGATAATTCGGGAATGAAACTAAAACAATTAAAATTGTGTGATAAAAAAAATTAAAATTGTGGAAAAATTCGAGAATGAAATTGAAAGAATTGAAATTGCAAGATAATTCGGGAATGGAACTAAAACAATTAAAATTGTATGATAATTCAAGAATGAAATTGAAAAAAAAAATTAAAAATGCGAGATAATTCAGGAATGGAAATAAAACATCATTAGTAATGCTATAAATTACAACAATAAGAAGTGTGGAATTTTTTAAATTCTTAGAAAATTTTAATTTTAAAAATTCAAACAAAATTAAAATGATCACTTTCAAAATCTCGTCATTGATTTTTTTTCCTTTTCTTTTTTTTTCAATTAAAAATATTAAAATATCGGATTAAACTAAATTCATTTAAAATTCAAATTAAGCAATTTCAAAAAATTTGAATAAACTAACTTCTGAAAAGTTGCAAAAATAGCATTTTGGCAGCTTATATAATAATATTTTTGATGCAAAAATAGCAAAATTACATGTTTCCTTAGC
>NW_018108561.1:54329-58810 GCF_000183805.2 Loa loa
AATGGAATTGAAAGAACTTGAAATTGTGAGATAATCCCTTAGAAAAGTAGGAAATTAAAAGAATTAGTAAAGGGATAAATTCAATTAAGAAAATTAAAATTGTGTAAATGAATTTGGGAAATAGGAATTAAAAAAAATTAAAATTGTGGAAAAATTCGAGAATGAAATTGAAAGAATTGAAATTGCAAGATAATTCGGGAATGGAACTAAAACAATTAAAATTGTATGATAATTCAAGAATGAAATTGAAAAAAAAATTAAGAATGCGAGATAATTCAGGAATGAAATAAAACATCATTGTAATGCTATAAATTACAACAATAAGAAGTGTAGAATTTTTAAATTCTTAGAAAATTTTAATTTTAAAAATTCAAACAAAATTAAATGATCACTTTCAAATCTCGTCATTGATTTTTTTTCCTTTTCTTTTTTTTTCAAATAAAAATATTAAAATATCGGATTAAACTAAATTCATTTAAAATTCAATTAAGCATTCAAAAATTTGAATAAACTAACTTCTGAAAGTTGCAAAATAGCATTTTGGCAGCTTATATAATAATATTTTTGATGCAAAATAGCAAAATTACATGTTTCCTTAGCATCATTTTTGTAATATATTTCTTCAATTGGTTTTAAATCATTCGTAAATACAAATAATACATCGTTACTTCTGCCAAGCGTAATGATCCGTTCCAAGTCTTCCTACAAATTTTGCAAATTATCAAAAATTAAAATGATTAAAATGGCAAAAAATAGCAAAGCACTTTTATTTAAGCACTATTCTGAAATTAAATTTAAATTTAAGTATATTTGCAAATTATCAAAAATTGCAATAAACCAATTTGCATAATACTGATTTTAAGTTAATGGATTGAGTAAGATAAAGTGATAATTCGATGAATTTATATTTCAAAATTATTTGAAATTTATTTAACTGGGCAATGTTTTTGAGCACTTTTTGATATACATTTAATTAAATTAAATAATTCCCAAGTATTTATTGAATGTATTGATCAAATTCAAGCATATTTTAATGTATCAAAATATTATTGCTTTCGTAAATTTCAAAAATTATCATGTAGAGGAGAAAAAAAATAAATCACATAATTTCTAAATTGTTAAATTTGTCAAAATTGTCACACAATTTTATAATTTTAAAGAATTATTTCGAATCCCTTTTTAATCTTCATTTTCTTTTCTGCTTGATAAGTGATTTTTGAAATTATTAATTTTGCTTCATCTTCAAACATTTCATTTTAATTATTTAGCAGTATTTCATTTTCAATTTTTTTCTTTTCATTTTTTTATTCAGATTTAAATCTATGAATATTTCATTCAAGATATTGCATCACTAATTAATATTAATTACCAATATTATTTAATCTAATGTTAAAAATTGTATGCAAACTCTGAAACTTTATCTTATGCTAATATTTCAAAATATACTTGTAATTCTTTAATTCTATTATATTTCCTATTTCAATTATTAAATTATAATTTTAATTTATTGACAACGTTTTACTTTCAATTTTTTATTCAAAATTTAAATTTTTATGAAATTTTACGAATTTTTTTTTAATTCTGTTATATTTCTTATTTCAGTTATTAAATTATAATTTCAATTATTTGGCAACGTTTTACTTTCAATTTTTTCCATTCAAATTTGAATTTATGACTGTAAATTTCTCGTTTAAGATATTGTATTACTAATTAACATTAATTAACTTAATGACAATAATTACATGCAGCTTCAAAACATTACCTAATGTTAGCATTTCAAAATGTGCTTTTAATTCTGTTATATTTTTTATTTTAATTTTGAAAATAAAAAAGAAAGAAAGAAATTGATGAAATAACCTCATTTGCAAATGCTGATAAGCTTTTACCAACTACCGGTAATTTTATCTCCCGGTATTTTTGACCATCTCGGTATGATATTAAATTGGTACCATTCAAGATAATAATATCACCATTACGTGTCACTGTCATTCGATTTATTTTGCCATTAACATTGATAGTTTCTAACTGAAAAAAAAAAAAAATCGTAATTCATCATTTTCTTTTCAATTTGCAATTTAATTTATTAATTAAAAATTAAAATTTTATACATTATATGATAGTTTAAAATTGCTACTGCTAATATTACATTTACAATTTCTTTTCAAATTTTAAACAAATGAATGCAATTGTTGGTATTAATTTTAATAATAAATAAAAATAAAAATTTGGCAAAAAATTATAACAAATTTTATCTTTCACATTTTCTTATTAGTTATTTTTTATACTAAATTTTTTTATTTTTACAATTAAATCAATAATATGTCGTTTTTGATATGTAATAAGTTTTGGAATTATTTAATTTGAAATTTTTTTATTATCTTTCCTTTTTTTTGGACTAAATTCGTCAACAAAGAAAAAAGAAGTTAAAATTTTTAATAGAAATTTCAAAGAAAAGAAAGAACTTGAAATTTTTAATAGAAATTTCAAAGAAAAAAGGAAGTTAAAACTTTTAATAGAAATTTCAAAGAAAGAAAAAAAGTTAAAATTTTTAATAGAAATTCCAAAGAAAAAAGAAGTTGAAACTTTTTAAAGTATTATTTTATTGAAAATTTCAAAGCGATTTTCAATTTCGTCCATTAAATAATTTAATAAAAACTTAATCGAACATTTTTTTTGTTGTATGATGAATTAACCAATAATATGCAACGAATTAATCTTTCAAACTTTTTCATTAATTAATTTTTATGCCAAATTTCAATCATAAATACAATCGATAATTTATCATTTTTAGTAATATAATGAATTCTAGAAATAATTAATTTGAATAATATTTAAAATTGAATTCATTAACAAGAACAACGAAAAGAAAAAAGAAGAAAAAGTGAGAAGGAAATTGAAACATTTTCAAATAGTTGTTTAATAAAAATTTTAGAACAATTCATAATTTCATTTTTAAAATAAATTTAAAACAAATTTTAAAATAAATTAATTCAAATTTTGAAATAAATTAATTAAAATAAATTAATCCTTTAAAATAAATTAATTCAAATTTTTTTAAAATAAATTAATTCAAATTTTAAATTGAAATTTCCATGCTTTATGATGAATTAACTGATAATTTGCAATGCGCTCGTGAATAGTACATTAAATTGAAAATATAAAAAAAAATTTTTTTTTTAAATAAATTAAAAATGGCAAGAGTAATTGTTTGAAAAAAAACAAAAATTTTTGAATTCTTCAAAGATTACCGCATGCTATTTAATGTCATCATTAAATTTCATTCTCTTTTTTTTTACTAATTTTATTCGATTAGCCAAAAAGGGAAAAAGAAGTTTTACCGTCTTTTTCCGTTTTTTGCTCTTTTTTTCAATTTCTGTTTAATTCATATTTCGGTAAATTTAATTCCATCAATTTCCAAAATTTTAATTTCCAAATTTCATTTGTTTTTTTGTTTTTTTTTCTTTTTGCTAATAGAATATTTAATATTCCACTTCGTTTTTTTTTTTTTTTTCACTTTTTTGAGTAAAATTATTCGAATGTTTTCGAAGAAAATTTAATAATTCAAATATTACAATTCTTTTTTTTTTTAAATGTGAAAAAGATATAAATTGCATTTTTGAATTTTCGAATTTTTAGATCAATTAATAGAACTGTTTAAAAAAAAAGTGAAATCTTAGTAGTAATTATGATTTGAAAAATGTCATTTTCAAAAAATTTTATTTTACTATTTTTTTCTTTCTTACTTAAAATAAAATTTAGTTTTGAAAATTTAAAATAAAATTTTTACTTAAAATAAAATTTATTTCATTTTTTTTGATATTTTTTGGAAGCATTTAAGAGTTTTTTTTTCGTGGTATAAAAATAAATCAAAATTATTTACATAATTTGTGAATTAATTACCTAGCTTATTTAAATAATTAATTATTTAACTTAATCATTTTATTCACTTAACCACTTATTGCCTTAATTAAATGTAATTTATTTAATTTATCTGCTTATTATCAGTATACGATATGCAATATTGGTCAGATATTAAATGACCGCTCCATATATTTTCCCCGGGGATAATGCTAAAATTTCCCCTTCTCACGGAAAAAAAAAGTAAAAAAAAACACCTTATATTGTTTACATAATATTTTATTAAATTTCATCTTTGCTTCTCATATCATCATATTAATGAATTATTGTACTTTTGCATTTTATATGAAACTTCTGGGAACATTCGGGAAAATCTCTCAAAGGCTATTTATATATCATATTCGGGAAAATCTTCGGGAAAATCTCTCAAAGGCTATTTATATATCATATTCATACATTAACAATACGATCACTTTTTTTTCATAATTAATCGAATTTTTCATTTCAAACAAAAATGAAATTGGAAACAAAAAATGAACCGGTATTATTATATCATACCTGTTTACCAGTTTCCGGATTTATCATTGCAATTTGACCATCATTAGTAGCAACATAAAGAAGTT
>NW_018108561.1:59928-61815 GCF_000183805.2 Loa loa
AACAACAACAACAACAACTACAACAGTGACAACAGCGACAACAACAACAACAATGGCAAGGAGAACAACAATAATAACGACAGCAACAACAACAACAACAACAGCGACAACAATAACAACAACAATAACAAGAATCAGGGAAGGAAGTTGGAAAACCCAAAGAAATTGTATAGATTCACCAGAGAATCGAAAATGCTTATCAGAATGTTATCAACAACAATATTTGAGGTCAATGAGCCATTCTAATCGAATCCTAAACAATTTAAACATTCCCTAATTTTCCCTTCTTCCATTATCAACCTTATGTCCTGTGCGTAATATCTAAATTTATCGCATGATTGCGCAAAATAATCACCATCTCTAAAATTCACGGAAAGAAAAATGAACGATTTAATTGGTATTAAAATTTGAATTTTAATAATAATTTCATTCAATTTTTTGAAATTAAGCAGGATTAAATTAAATTTTTGTAATATTATATTAAACATTTTGCATATTGGAACATTATTTTTTCAATTCTTATTCAATTTTTTCTCGAAGAAAATAATTTTTTTTTTTCCAAAAATTGATAAATGATTGATTAATAAATCTGGAAAAATTGAAATAATTGTGATAATTTAAATAATGTCAAATTATGACGTGCAGAATTTAATGTTAGCATGCTTGTAGCGGATAAAATTGAAATAGAAATGGTAATGTTATAAAAATTAAAATGATTCAAGATTTTTTTCAAGCGGGAAGCTATCAAATATCATGTAGTTTTTTGATAGATTAACAAAAAGAATTGAAATGAATGGATTAAAAACGGAACAATGAATCAAATCGAACGATAAATTGAACGAAACAACATAGGTGGTATGAGCTGCTTTCAAAATGTCACCAGGAAATAAAAAATTAGGCCAACAAGTGACAAATTGAAATTTTCGAAAAGTTCATTGCTAACAGAAACAAATACCAATGATAGCATATTATTTAAATCAATTTTCAATTTCTTTAATCTCATCCATCTTAAAAATTGGTTATTCATTTTTCCAAAGTTTATTAATAAAAAAACAAAAACAAGAAGAACGACGATAACAATAGCAACAATAACAGTAACAATAACAATAACAACAATAACAATAATGACAATAACGATGACAACAACAACAACAACAATAATAATAATATCGACAGCAATAACAATGACAGCAACAGCAACAACAACAACGATAATAATTACAATAATAACAACATTAATAACACATAAAAACAATAACAACGGCAATAATTACGGCAATAATAATAATAATAACAACAACAACAACAATAACAATAACAACAGCAATAACAACAACAACAACAACAACAACAACAACAACGATGATAATCACAACAATAATGACAATAAAAATAATAACAATAACTATCAATAATTACAATTTTCGAGAACAATAATTTTAACGCATATTTTTTGTTAATAGTAAAAAAACTGAATAATATAAAGTAATAACGACAATAATTATGGTAATAATACCAACAACACGAACAACAACAACATTAATATTTTTTTTTTTCCTTAGAATAGGATAAATTTAATTTCTGCCATTTATTCGCTGTCAAAAAACCTCCAACTCCTTGCTATCATCCTTGACAAACACATTTAATGATCAAATATTTTAATGAATATCATCAATTTATCACTTATATGTGTACCATTCTTCAATTTTGATATATTCATTTTCTTTCACAGTTCAATAACTGTACCATCATCAACATCATTCATTAATTTATCAACAGGAATTGAATAAAATGAAAAATTTTTTTGGGACATTTTTTTTTTTTGCTAAATTTTAATCTGAATTTACAAAAAGGAAATTAATTGAAAAAAGAAAAATTTTAAAGTAA
>NW_018108562.1:0-3553 GCF_000183805.2 Loa loa
ATATATATATATATATATATATATATATATATATATATATATATATATATATATATAACTACTTCTAAACATTACTACTCCTTATAAAACAATCACTATTATTCCTTTATCAGGGCCGCAAGAAACAAGGAGCTGATTTACATAAGAGTTACTACTGCTGGGAATAGCAGATAATTTGGGAAATTTCACTTTAATCTGTTTGAATAAGGCGAAACTAAGAAGAATAGGCAAGCTCAACCATACAGCGCAACAAATATAGTAGAAAGATATGAATCAATTCGACTGCCCGCTAAATAGGAGGTACACAGAAGATCGATTCAACTATTCGTTATACAAAAGATACATGGGAAAAAAAAAATTGATGGGAACAAAAAGAAAGGGACCTGTTTGGTAAGGCCACCAAGAAAATAATCCAAATCATCATCCATTTCTCTGGCCAATCTAGCTCGTTCCGAATCACTCATCAATGCCACTGCCTTTTCTGATGAGTCTGTTATCAGCATAAAATATTAGAGAATTTCAAGAATTGAAAAAATCGACAGTTTTTGCAAAATTTACAGCATTTACTGTTCATTTATTGAAAGATCAACCACTACTGCTAAAATACGATAATTTGAACAAAGTCAACTAATTAAAATACACCCTAACAACAACTCAAAGTTGGAATATGCCCAAAACTTACCATGCAACCCTTGACCGCACAACCGCTCAATACAAGATACTATGAGAAATATGGACCAAAGATATTGCTATGAAGCTAGACAAATCGATAGGTTACATCAATTGTATTTGGATCGATGTTTCGTCAACGTTATGAAAATTTTGAATCTCATAAGAATATAACGTAAAAAAACTATGCACACAATAATATAACATATATTTCTTGTTTAAATTAAAAATTTATTCCATATACTGGGATATTTTAATATGGTTATCCAAATTTTCGAGCTCTAATATGTTAAGTTAAAATGCTTTCTTGTTTTATTTTAAAAACTAGAGTCATTACAATATTAAACGGTTCGATATTAGATTATTAATCGGTTATCCGAATTCCGGATGATAAATGTATGACAAGAACCGTTTTTTCATGTAGATTTAGCACGTATAAAACAATTACAAATATTAGAATGCAAATAATTCACATCAATAAATAATGAAAACGAAAAATTTTTTGTTATTTTTGTTATGCAAATCATTGGGGCGGGGGCAGGGGCGTGGGCGGGGGGGGGGGCGGGAAAAAAAAACGTAAATATAATTTCGATTCCATTACTTATTCCTTTCAAACTATCATAAAAATAGCAAAAATCTTTAATCCCTCTCTTTTTCTTACTTATTTCTTATTCTCCTTTGATCATTTTGCCTTTATATGATGCTCCCAGAAATTTCCTTCCCGAATCTCTCTCTCTCTCTCTCTCCCCCTTCTTTTTACTTTCTTTTGACCTTATTTTATATGGTATTTCCGGGAATTTCTTTCCCGTCTCTCTCTCTCTCTCTTACCCCTTCTTTTTACTTTCCTTTGATCTTTATGTTTTATATGGTATTTCAGGAAACTTCTTTGACGGATCTAGATCTCTTTTCCTCTTCCCCTCTTACTTTTTTTTTTTTACTTACCTTTAATCTTCTCATTTTGTATGGTATTTTGGGAAATTTCTTCTCCGGATTTCTCTTTCTTTCTCTCTCTCTTCCTCTCTTCCCCTTCTTTTTATTTTCTTTTGATCATCTTGCCTTTTTTTTTTTTCATTCATCTAAAAATATATTTTTACGAAGAAAATATCATCCAATGGTATTCTTTTCCGGAAATATCATCCGTTTTCTTTTCATATATTTTTTCTTATGAAATAATTTCTCCGATTGTTCTTTTTTTCTTTATATTACTTTCTTCTAATTCAAACTTTTCCTTCATGGTATCGATTTTTCATCATTTCTTCGCGTCTTCTCTAATTAATGCAATTAGCTTTTACGTGAACATTCATTAAAATAAGATAACCTTAATGAATGTTTACATGAAAGCTAATTACATTATTATTTATACAACTTTACGGAATTCTTAGTTAATTATTTTGATCGCATTAATTAATAACTTAGCATCGAATAACTATGCCTTACCTGTAACTTCAATTGTATCACTAACAAATAACAGATCTCACTGAAGAAGTAAACGTAATTTCGGAAATTCGATAGCAAAAAAAAAAAAAAAGAAAGAATTCGATGACATTAGAAATGAAAAAAATTACTTTTCCAATAGATTTTTATTTGTAACAAAAGTAAAAATATTAAAATAAATATAAGAATGTTAGATTAAATATTAAATTAAATAAAAATATTAAATTAAATATGCAAATTTTATTTTTAATTATTATCAAATGTAAATAAATAACGGAAAGGTGATTATTGTTGATAGAAATTGTTTATTTTTATTTCTTCTTATACATTTTACAAAAATAATTTTTATGTTATTTTCGTTTTTCCTTCCTTTATTTCTCTGAAATAGTGAATTCTTTATTTTTTTCATCACTTCTTAAATCAAAACAATTCCTTGTTGCATCATTTTTCTTCATCCAAACTAAAATCGAAATTAAAATTAAAGTTGGAATTAATTGGTCAATAATTGTCTGTGATAGAGGAATAAAGCAGACAAGTGATACATATATATATATATATATCTGATTTTAAACAATTTTTAATTCCTCTCAAAAATTAAAAATCAAAAATAGAAATTTCATTTTATAAGAAAGTAAATAAATAAAAAGAAAAGTATTCCATTCCATTTAAATTTATCTTTTGCTAACATTGATAATAGTTATATTTACAATAGTTTTTTGAAAATTTTACTACACAACTATGAAACTGTTAAACGGTTAACAGTATTAAGTTTACTATGTTGAACTATATTGAAATATTGTATTGGAAATACTGGAAATACACTGGGAATTGAATACTACATCGGAATATACTGTAAAAGGATAGTATACTGGGAATGAATAATCCTTCGGTATATTTTCTTTTCCATTACATACCTAACTGTTACGAAATGCTTGATAAAATATATCGAAGAAGGAATGAAAATGAATTATTCATAAATTGCGGATCATATCTATTAAATTATATCATATCAACGGACAAAACAGTCTACAATCCAATTTCAGCTAATCGACTATAGACTACTTTTTTTTTTCCCTATTAATATCAGTATGATTTTTTTGGATCGGATACAAGTAGAGCTAACGACAGATCAATCTGTTATAACTTTACTTTTAGTTTTCCTAACTTAACCTTATATCTTTATGCCGGATGTTAAATATGTGTAAATAAACCAATAATCAGAAGATCCATTCTACTGCTAAGATGTGTGTAGTTCAAATTCCACATTTACTTTTTATCTTTTAGTACAAATTTCCACATTTTTTTTATCGTTTGTAAAAAAAAATACAGAAATATAGCTTTGAGAAATTTTTGAATTTTCTTTTTTAAACTTGCACAGCAAATTGTAGCATTGAATAAAAACAGGCAAAATCACAACCACAATGAAACTGTAACTTAAAAAAAAAAAAAA
>NW_018108562.1:4006-9949 GCF_000183805.2 Loa loa
AAAAAAAACTTAGAAAAAATGTATTTGTCGATGGAAAATCAAATCATTTTGTAATTTCAATCAAACATTTGTTACAAAGAAATTTACAAAATACAATAAATTATTTGGGCATTCAAGCAATAGCAATCTGCTAATTAAATAATAAATAAAAAATGATGGGAAAGAAAAAAAGGCAAAAGAAAAGGTCTCGAAAAAAAAATGGAAGACAAAAATATCTCCTACGACTAGATTGTTACTAATCTGATATCTAAATTTTAACATAACAATAATATAAAAAAAAGGAGGAAAAACTTTTGATAAAGTCCAAATTATATAAGCTTCAGAATAAGAAAAATACAACAGGATGTAAAATATAAATAACAATATACAAATATATATATATATATATAACTACACAAAAAAAGTAAAGAAAGGAATAAAATCACTGCTGTGGCAAAATTTAGTAGTTTTTCTTGGAAGTGAAAAGAAAAAGGACCATCCAATGCCAGAAAAGATTATCGAGTAATACCATGAAATTGAACAAGTAGGCGGATCAGGCAGGAACTAGAACTATCATACCACAATTTATAAAATATTCCACGATAAGGAAACATATCATAAATTGAAGTTAAAAATTAAATTTAGAAATCAAAACAGTATTTAAATATCGATGCATAAGCCATCGTTTCATGGTAATAAAGAATGAAAAACTATAATATATAAAGTTTCAAATGCTAAATATAGTCCAACTTTGACCAGTAAAGATTATATCATTTCTTGCCTCAACTTTAATGAGTTTAAATTTAGTTAGATGCAGTAAAAAATAGGAATTATAATCAAATTTCAGTAACCAATGCAAAAATTTGTGTTCGGGAAAAGCTATTATACTCTATGTATTTCCACCGTTACAAATAAGCTTGACATCATCGACAAATGTAGCAAAATAATTATCTTCTCCACAGTTACGCTTCGTGCTTTCACGTAAAGTTGTGCAAATAATGATAATATTGACGTTTGTCACTTGAAAGCAAAATCTTATGCAAGAAAAAAAATAATTTTCAGTGGAAAAATATTAGAATAATCGTATTCAGCTTCAATTTCGTTGCATAATTTAGAAACACTCGTCAGTCCATCGTTGTTCGTTATGTGACATACCACATTCGGAACGTGTATCATCGTATATATGCTGCGAGGATAATACTAATGATGGCGTACTACCACCAGCTAGACCACGAATAGCTCTGAAAAAACTGCTTCAGATCTTAGTCAATTTGATTTAATAAAACTTCCAGTGCCAATTTAATTTGTAGAAAATTTCCAATCTGGCTTAAAATCTTCACGTATGTCTAGCTTAGATAAAATTTTTAAGTTCAGCTTAACGAAAATCCTTTGGTTTCATAAATATGAATGAAATACTCCAATTTAATGGAAGCTTTTTACATCAGGTTAACTTAACAAATGCATTTTAGATCAGTGACCTAAAAAAAAATGTAAGTCAACTGCTAGCTACAAATGCTTCTTCACTCCGATTTGCTTATGAATAAGCAAAAATCTTCAACAAAAACAAATTTATGCATTTCTCTGTTCCTAAAATTGGAGTAAAATATTGTGACAAAGAATTTGAATGCTATTTGAGAACGCACGATCTAGTAAGCGCAGAAGCACGTGGTGTCGGAATCAAACTGCGTCCAACACTCTTTCGAACTGGAGTCGGTAGTCGCTGAAATCAAAAAAATCAAAAGCAAGTTTTGAGTTATCAGTAGTACGTAAAAATTATTACTGCTATAGAACCGCTGGCAGTTGTCCTACAATTAACAAAATTAGCGAGTAACTCTCAGTATTTAACTACGAATAATGAGATTTACACACTGCTATCCAATCTTTCATTATCATAAAGTTCACAGCATTATATCCTGAAGTTACCATAAATCTTCATATATGATTTATATTCCTTCTTTATTATTAGTGAACAACATTCATTACTTATTAAGGTATTATGAAATGAGATATGACTTACAGAAGGATGAAAAACAGGAGATGGCATAGCAACAGCTGATAGTTTTGCGCCATTTGCATTGAATTCAATAGATTTTGATGATGCTAATGGCGTTGTTCCTCTCCTTGTAGATCGCACCTGAGATTTACCTGAAAATCTAATGTAAAGTAGCAATTGTAGCTAGAAAAATTGAATTGATTCGGAAAGTAGAAGCGAAAAATTGTAACAATGAAGGTATAGTTGAAAATTATTCAAATAAAGAAAAAATCTCAATTTTATCGTTTCATTTTCAGTATAATATTAAGTAGCTTGCCGTGAGGCTAATGTAAAGTAATTTGTAGCAAAAGATTATTAAAATCAGAAACTAACGAGCACTTGAAGAAAGCGTTTTGCTTGAAATCTCACTCATAACACTGGATTTCCGTCTGCTTAATTCTTCCCGCAATTCTGAAAAATTTAAGTTCAGGATAAAACCGAAAACGTGTGCAAAAGGTGTGTAAAAAGTGTGCGATGTACATAACTACTCCAATTTTATGAAGCATAAAAAGAATAAGAAACCCAGAAAATATCTGAACTAATGTGCATTCAAGATACCTTTCCGGAATCAAGTATAAATTATTCGAAAAGAAAAACTTGTAAACGTTATAAAAAAGAACCTGCTTCTTGCCGTTCAACAATACTTTTAATATCTTTCAGATCCGGTTGTGTAGATGGTGAGTGGGATTTCGTTGATCCATATGGTGATTTTGATTTATCCAGTGATGATGATCGTTGTGAAATCTGTAAAAAAAAAAAATCGTAAAGTTAATCAGAATTTTAATGGAAAAGAATGGATATACCCTTTACTATTTAACTGTGTACCATACAAGTAGATGATAAATAATTATGATTAATCAATTTAGCATATAGTCAATGTAAGGAATACGTCGCTATCCTTTTTGACAAATCACCGAATTACTTTCTGCCACATTTGTTTACTTGAATACTAACTGGATATATAGGTAAGTAAAAAGTTTTTTCCTTATCTTTGTGATAGTCAGAAGTATTAAATGAAATTCAAAATACAATAATTAAAGTCAAATAGGAAATACGACCAAAAATTGATAGGAAAAACTATAACAAATGATCCTTTACGTTGATAAGATCTGCTAACTTCATTATTATTGCTTTTCTAATACTGTAATATGTTAAATATATAAAATTTTGAAAACAGAAAACTTTGAAAAGTCCATTAAATTTACAAAAAACTGTATGAAAAAGCAGAAATAATTCGATAAAAATACTACCACATTTTGCGCAATCATCGGCGGAACACGTGCAGTATTAACTTGCCGAAATTGCCGTGCTTCATAGCCTGAACCATTTGAGCTCAGTAAACCGGCGCTATTTGCGCTGGACTGAAATATATGATATCAATAATACAGGTTTAATTATTTTCGAATCATATTCTTAAAATACCATATCATAAATGTTATATTATTTAGCGCAATAAGTGATTTTTGACAATTAGTGCGAATAATTTAAATAATACAGAAGTTACATTGGACAAACTGAAATAAAAATTCATTTTTAATTCGCATATTTCGTATTGAACTAAAGTTCAATCAATGAAACATTACTGGCCATCAATACCAGCAATGAAAGTTGAAAAACTGCAAGAATAATTAATTTCGAAAAACTCGAAACTTATAACAATTTAGCAAATACACACTCATTCTTTCGTTGATTACTCTCAAAATTTAACTATATCTTATCAAATTTAAATCTTTAAAATGAAAAATAAAAATTACATCTGCAGATGATTCGATGCATTCCCTTACTGCTGCAAGTGATGTTCCATTTAAAATTGCTTTATCACGTGTATCTGAAATTTTACATAAATTAACAAAATCCAATCTTTTTCGAAAATTTATGATAAATAAATTAATTTCAAAATTTATGCATACACAAATTAGCACAAGAAAATGTGTTAAAATGTGTTAAAAAAGCAAAATTTTTTTTTCAAAAAAAGGAAGGTTTAAACATGCGAATAATCAATTAAGTATAAATTTTTTCCTTCTATCTCTCCCATATGAAAAAAATCAAATTTATTTCTATTAAGTAGAAATGACATTTTTTAATCGAGTTATAACAAATGGAATGACATAATATGCATAATAATTATTGAGAAATTTTTAGAAATTGTCAAATTATCAATAACATTCCTCATGTTTTTTAATCTTTATATAATTACTATTAATTAACAACTAAACGATTATTGAAATTTTCATGTGTATATATATATATATATATACATATATATGTAACTTCTTTTGAAATTTTTTTTTGATATCTTTTGTTAACATAATGAATGAATGAAGTGTAAACTGTATAACATTTCTTAAATTAAAATCCAAAAATTGTGAAAAAAAAGGTGAAAAAAGCTAGGATCGAAATGAATAAGTGCCGGGCAAAGACCAAATGCTGAAAAATGCTTAAAGAAGCAATTAAAATTAAAATGATAAACGGATTATTCATTAACGCCTGATGAAGCTAATGAGGTAGTAAAGCAATCAGCACTAATAGCAGTAGCAAAATAATGACAATATTACTTTATTAGCACCGCTTTTTACAAGAATGATTTCGATCTATCGACTTATGGAAGCTTTGTACTGCTCGGAAGTGTTTTTTATGTCATTGGACGAAGGAATTTTTATGATTTAACAGTAATTTTTCATTTTAAAATCAATCGATTAAAGATTTTACTAATTTTAGTCAATTCCAGTTTAGATAGCTTTAGCATTTTTCGAGATTTCATTTAGCAAACGTTGAAAATATAATGAAATTTGCATTTGCTAAGATCGTAATAAAAAACTGGTATCTTATCAAATTTAATTACACAATCATTAATTGCTATATAATAATATATACAATTATCGATTAATAGCAGTTTCAAATTTACTTTCTGATAAATTTAAGAAAAGAAATGCTTTGCAACACACACAAGTTTCTAGAAAGGCACAAGCATGTAAGCAATGAGCAAAAACTAGAGTTTCAATAGGAAACAAAAATTTTTACAGCAAAGAAAATCAATCATCGTACTTATTACAAAGACAAAAATTAAGCAAAATTTTGAAAATTAAAGAAAATTTCGGAAACTAAACAAAAATTTGAAAATAAGCATGCCAAGAAAAAAAAAATGAAAATGCTACTTTTACATCATACATTTCATGTAAGCTAGTTTTCATTTTTAACTTTCAACTGTAATTTTGTTTTTTTTTTTTTTCTTGATTAATCGGACAATTTTGTCCGTTTGACTAATCACTAAATCCAACATACCAGTTGCTTGTTTGCTGATAACATAAATCAAACATAATCCTTTCAAAAAAATATCAATTTTTTTCCTTCGAAATTAAATGTATGACATTGTGGTAAGCATACAAACTGAAAGTTCAAAAAATTAGCATTTCCAAAGAAATAAAAATAAAAAACTTGATAGCTAACGAAAAAAAGAAGCCAAGTGATAATATAAAGTTTTGGAAGATAACCATTCACACGCATATCAGTGGATAACATTGTAATTTCTTTTTCTGAAGAGGAAATTTTGGAAAAAAAAGAAGATATCATAATAATTAATGAAAGATAAAAATTTTATTTCATGATTCGTTTCATCGTCAAAAATCCAAGCATTCCTTTGTCATTCTTTAACCATTACAATATCATCCATATTTACTTTTAGATTATTGGATATATTCACATGTAGATATATTTTTGGTGAGAGAAGAAATATTTGAACAAATAATGGAAAGAAATAATTTTACCGTTTTGTGATGTGGTCGTAGATGATATGATATTGGTAGTATCAATAACTGTGATAGTAGCAGTAGATGGAAGCGGTACATCATTAAAATCGGAGCTTGCATCATAAAATTCATCATTTTCATCATCATCATCACCATCATCATCATCATCATCATCATCATCATCAT
>NW_018108562.1:10074-27543 GCF_000183805.2 Loa loa
TTCATTCATTCAATCATCACCTATCATCATCATCATCATCATCATCATCATCATCATCATCATCATCATCATCATCATCATCATCATCATCATCATCATCACCATCATCACCATCATCATCATCATCTGATATTACTGTCATATTTTCAATTGGTAGTAAAGATACTACTGATGATACAGTAGTAGTGCCCGAGACTCCATGCTGTTGTTGTTCGTTCAATTCTTTATTCATTACAGGTACAGATGGCATGATTGCTTCTTCGTCGTTTAAATCTTCTTCATTATCATTATCATCATAAGATCTGTTCATTTCCACTAGCTCTTCCTGTACTTGAGACAAATATTTTCGGCTATTTCCGCTTACACTTCCCGCTTTGTCGCGTAATTTTTCAGCTCTTTTTTCTACAAAATATTTTGGCGACACCCGTTGATAAATAATAATAAATATAACAATATTACATTTCCAAAAGTTGAAAATAACGCAAACCTTTCATATATATATATAACACATTAAAATATGAAGTATACAAAATATATATGAAGCACTAATACAACAGCTATCTTTCAACTTTATTTTTGAAATTCATTTAAACGTAGCTACCATTTAAATGGGATTGGATGGCCAAGTAATCATAGACTAGAAAGCAAAAAAAGAGCCAAGGCAAGAGATCATAGTTCAAAATTTAAAAATTGAAAACATATTTGAAATAAAAACTGAAAACTTTTAAAATAATTAAATGAATAAAAAACTGAAATAGTATTTGGCAAATACTGCAATATAATGCTAAGATATAACATGATAAATGGAACCACTTATATATCTTTTCATAGAAACTTGAAAGTTAAAAAAATTAAAAGCATAAAAATGATAATCACTTAACCACAACGATCTTAACATATAATGGAGTACGGAAGAGTTCAAAAAAATTGTATCCCCTTCTTGTCATTAATTCATATATAATTTTTTGTGATGCAATTTCGAAAAACAAAAAAACTTCAGTATGAAAAAATGAATTTTAAATCAATTCTCACTTAGAAACATCATTACATAGCATACCATTAAGCCAGAGTATTATAACAACAGAACATAACTATAAATTCATAATAAAAAAAGATTTGCTAACCTTTTTAACCAAATAATTGAACGCATAATTTTTTTTTTTTGGATAAACAAATTTAAAAAACGACAAGTAAAGTTTTTAGAAAAAGAACAAAACAAAAACAAATCAACGATAAATCAATCATCGAAAAAACGAGAAATTTGAAAGCTATCTTCTCGTATTCACTCGGGACTTTCCTTCGTTGCAATATCATCCTTTTTTTTGTTCAGAAAAAAAATAAACAAAACTAATTGTGAAGTATTCCCCCGAATATTCACAGCCTATCACCCGTACACCTTCCTCCTACTTTTCCATCCTTTCCACTCTCAAACTTATTGATGTTATTACTATAGTGACACTGCTTATTATTCATCCCAACAACATTTAAAAGTAGTGAGTTCTAAAATTATTAATGTATCACTAATAAGATCGTCTATTTTGAAATTAAACAAAAAAATACACACGGCAAAAATGAAATCGTCAGATTGCTTAAATGGAAAAAAAATTATTAAAATATTAACTTACAAGTGAGTAATTTAAAGTTTTGAGTAATTCAAAAATATAAATTTGAAATGAAAAAAAAATGCACATTAATCCTAACAAACGTCATGATTTCGATTTTCAACATTTTACCTACCTATTTTTTTAGAAAAAACAGACAAAAAAAAGATGAAGCAGATTGCAATCAATCAATATTGATTGAACCCTAATTTGAGTAATTCAAAAATATATATTTAAAATGAAAAAGTTTAAGACTTTGAAAAATGTAATACAATTAAAAAAATTGTCCAAGAAACTAAACAGATCTGATGATTAAATTCAATAAATCACGGGAATTCGAGAAGCAAATGTAGGAATGGATGTATTGGATGTGGAGTATTACTGAGAAATGCATTGTGCCGAAGGATCAAATGGTAATCCCAACAAAAATTTTGAAATGATTTCGAACAATTTAACTTCTTCTCTTTCCAGGGAAAAAAAATGACAAAAAAAGATAAAGAGATTACAATCAACCAATAATGATTTATAAATAAAAAAAATTGGAAATTGAATAATTCAAAAATAAAATTTCAAATAAAAAGTATTAAACGTAGAAATGTAATCGAATTCTGATGAAATGATACGAAAACTTTCTGTCCATTCATTACTTTCGCAATATAAATGCAACAGTCGAAGATAATAAGAAAAATTAAAAGAAAGTGGGATAAAGTATGAAGATAACTGATATGATGGCAATAAAATGGAGCAAATCAAAATGAAATAAAATGGAGCAAATCGAAATGATAATAATATCAGTTAAAAATTATATCCAAAAAAACTAAAGTAATAATAATGAAAATGCGAAACGAAATCAAATATTGAATGAATGGGATGGGAATTATAGAAAAATACAACGAGTACTGGAATCTTTCAATAATTACATATTTCTTAATCCCAACAATTTCTCCATCATTGATCAAATTAAAACCAAATGGAGAATTTTGTGATAAAATCACAAACATTCATCAAAGACACTTCGCCAAAATCTTCATCCTAATATTTTATTAAAACGATATGGGAAGAAAGAAAGAAGGGAAAAATAATTCCTTATTAAATAAATGTTTGTTAATTCTTATCATTTCATTCAATTGTTATTACCACACATATTTTGACAATAAAACGCAAAAATAACAGTTAGTAGTGAAAATTAAGGAATAAAGATGGTGATAGTGTACGATAAGGACTTTTTTCGTGGTTGTCATAAATGGCAACAATAATGCCTAGGAATATGACCTATCTTTTGTGATAATAATGGCGATGAAAATGATAAGAGGAGTTGTCGTATTAACTGTAAATTCAATTTCTTCAAGAATTGAAGCTCTAAAACTTATGTGAGCAATGATTTTTGCAAATTTTTAACCCAAAAAAATGGCCCTGCAAAGTGACATATTCTACGCTTTTCTTTTGCAAAAACTCGATCATCCATTTATAGAAATTAAAAAAATTATGATATTATTTTAATAGTGAAGAAGATAAAAATGATTTTAAAGTTAATAGCCAATAATCCTGTCATAAAAGAATAGCTTTTCATTCAGTAGTTAAAAAAAGCATGTAACAATGATAAGCAATAAGGTAGTTTGGTACGATATGCAAATTGTGATATATGTAATATTTCATGATAACAGGATTATATTTTGGTAATTGATCAACAACACTCATATAACTTACTCAGTGCTGCGATGTGGAACAATTGCAATCACTTACCAAATATGCAAGAATTAGTTAAATAACATAAATTAAGTGAATTGATAAAAATTAATAACAAATAGATCAATTCTATATTTAAAAAAATATGGCTAATCTCATAATTAATTCATACAAAACCTTAAAATCAAATGTTTAAACTATCATTAGGATTCTTTTTTTAAGCGTTCGCTACATCAAGAAAAGGATACAATTCCTCTGCAACAATCCTAATCAGTACTTGCTTTTAATTGTCAAAATTAAATTTTACAAATATATGTATGTATATATATACTTCATTCTGTCATACAATATTTCAAAAAATAAATAAATAAATAAAAGAAAAAAAAGACATTATGAAGAATAATTTTATTTACTAACAAATACCCATTAAAATGTAATATTGAGAACTAACTTTTCCTAGCCGCTTGACTGGCTAATTTTCTGCTCAGTGCACTTCGTGTCTGGAAATCAACATTCATCGCTGCACCCTATAATATAAAGACAACAAATTTTATTATTTATTCTATACATTTGTATCATGCCATTGCATTCGTGCATTAATTATGTCATTATACTGTTGCACATTCCGTGATACATCAACATTTTTTGACACTATATTTTATATTTTCAACATGTATATGCAAAAAATAAAAAATTTGTTATAACATTTGAATTCCATCTCTTAATTATTTTCAGTTTAATATAAAATTATTATAACTTTAATAATTCCTCACAAAAAAATGATAAATAAAGCTATCTAACCTGCAACCATTCATCAATTCGTCCAGATTCTTGTCTGCTATTTGATTGTGCTTGTAAATTAGGTGGTTCAATAAGCCATGTTTCCTCATCAAAATCTGTAGTACCAATAATGGCAGTTGTTTTATTGATAGCGGTACTCATCCTGAAATCTTAATTTATTTCATTAATTAACATACAGAAGCAAAAAGAAGATTCGGCGTAATACGAATCGCACGATAATATATTGCATTGCAAACATTTAAGATATTTAACAGCACGAAAGTTAGATGTTGAACTTATAATAGTACCATTAATAATATTACTAATCTCATTAATCTAAAAACCACTAAAATCTAATAAACAGCACAAATCCTTATTAGAAACTTATAAATTACTGAAACGAATAAATCGAACCATCAAGGGATTAATATTAGCAAAACAGGAACCAGAAATTTATCAAATGCAAATTATATTGTTACAACGGATCGATCAAAAAAGACCTAAGAGTTCGAGCGAAAGGCACTTCTATAACAAAACCTTTAACATTTGAGATTACGAACATACGAAAAAAAACTATTCAGTGGAGCAGATGACATTGACCAGGAATTATTTCAATCTTTCTTCACTGGCTTTCCGTTTTCCCACGGAGTAATTTTCACGGTTGCTGTTGCCGATTTTTCCACATCTTTCTTCAATCCTTTTTTCAAGCATTTTCGCGTAGCTGACGCTGCAATTTGTGAGTATCGTACATAATTGATGCCCAATTGACGCCACATTTTCTGATATTATCCTGAAATTTTCAAGAAAGTGAGAAAGAAATCTTCATGATGAAATATATCAAAATATCAATCATTTCATCATGAATTAATTCGATTTATTTACTAACTAACCTATAATTTACTTATCAACATGGTTGATTTAATCAAACCAAGTCTTATATTTAATGAAATAATACTATTAAAAGGAAAAAGAAAACTACTTCTCGCAAAATAATTTCGAACTTTGTTAAAAAAACTTTTGAATGTTTTATTAAGATAGATTTCAATTCCTACAATTCGATGAAATGTTCAGTAGTTGTGGAATGAAAGAAATGAGATGGAGTAAACAAGCTTTATGGAAATTGAACGAAATGGTAATTTAACTTTGAGTAGAATTTCCCAAATACCTCCATTATAAAATAGTGGCATACAGAAGTATTTTCAATAATTTACTAATGAAAACACTTCTTATATCGATGGAAATTGAAATATAAAGATTGAAAAACTTTTGATTTTGAAGTAGAGAAAAAACTTCCCTCAGTCTAGAAAAAAAAGAAAATAAACTGCATGTTGGGCTGAATAAACCAAAAATTTGTCCTTTTTTTTCAATTACAAAATTAAATGAACAAAAAATTATTTTTTCAAAATGTAAAGAATGAGAAAAAAAGACACTTCCAACGTCCCAATTTCATATCCAAATATTATTATTGAATATAAAAATATCCATATTATCTGGTTATTCAACACATAACGCACCGCCTCCTGGTATGATTTATAGCGTAACCTAATATTCCTCGCAATAAATTCACAACGATCATCAAATCATTCCATTTATCAATAGATCACCATCTTGATAAGGAACAGTTTTTACAAACTTTACTCCCTTTTTTTTTCTCCGTAAACAAAAATTATCAACTTCTAGTAAGGCTCATTTTTTAACAAATATTTCAATAATAATATAAAGTTTTTAGTTTTGTACAGTAATCAAGCTATTAAATATTTCTGTTCCTCTTTCACTATCTTTAATATTATCATTTCTTCGTCATTTCAAAAACAAACCAACGGAGATCAAATTATGCGAACTATTCGCAATGTGATCATTTTCATATTTAAAAGTAACGCAATCTAAAAATTAATATAAATCAGTAATGTCATGCTTTAAAAAAAAAAGAAAAAAAGAAAAAGAACCTTCTAAACATGACAAAATGTTGTTTTTCTGCAGAAAAAAAGAAGAAATCGAAGGGAGTTGTTTCGAAAAGCTTATTTGAGGGAATGATGAAATTGAAAGAGACAAACAAGATTAATACCAAGACTACAGAAGTTTATGAAAGATAACAGCATCGATAACTAATCGAGCATCTCTTTCTTTTCCTTCCTAATTCTTCACATAAGTTAGCTTCATATCGTCATGATATTACTCTTTTGACAAATGATTCCTTTTTTTTCTGTCTAATTATAAGATAGTAAACTATCATTAATAGAAAAAACACGAGACTTTTTTTTTTATTACCATTACCCCGCATGATAAACAGCATGGTAGATTCCAATCCCAAATCGGAATTTCCCATATAAAACCGGAATCAATATTAATCAACTTAGTCTGAACCAATTCATTTATTTACAGCAATATATTCTCAACTTTTTTAACATCCAAAAAAAACTTGTCCTATTAAACTTCAAGTATTTGCAATCCATGTCATTTTCTCATGTGGCGAATAGAAATATGCGAAATTTTTTAAGCTCCCGAGAAAAAAAACTTATCCTACTATGACTCCAAACATTTGCATATGTATTTAAAGTATATTAAACATTAACCAAAAACGTTAACTGACATAAGCTAAAATTTTAAAATTTCAATTTTTCGAATTTCAGTAATAAATAAAAATAAAAATCAATGCACCATATATTTCTCGTTTTTACCTCTATTTATTCCAATAAAAAAATCAATTCCAAAAATAAAAGCAAAAAGGGAAAAAAACGGAAGCCATAGAAAATAAAGAAAAGTTAATACTAGGAAAACTCTTGCAACTAATTGAATTTCATTAATTTCTTTTAATGACTAATTGAGATATAATATCAAATAGAGACTTGAAATATTAGATGAATATGAAGTAAATCAGCCTCCATTTATCTTTGATGTTGTTCTTACTTCAAGTAATAAACATTTAAAATCATACAATCATCATAAACCGCTAAGATGGATTGCTCACATTATTAAAAGTCACTTCATTTTATTTTTCGAATAAAATGAAACGTAAATAAAAAACTAAAGAAATTTTCCTTCTTAAAAGAAAATTTTGTGTTTTCAATTTATTTCGAATTCTTAAGCTTAAGCATGCCTTTGACTTGATTGAATAATGAGACTCAATGATAGGTCACACGTTTTAGCAAAAATGTTCTCCTAAATAATTTGAAAATTGATTTTCATTTTCGTCCTCGTCAGTAACACTAATCTTTTCGGAAAATAAACTTCCTAACAAACATACCTCAAAGCTAAAGCTCTTAACCTTTTTTCTTGAAGATCCTCATAAACTGAAGTGTTTGCTGAAACTCTGCAAGTGGCTGAGGAAAATAAAAGAAGTGACTCACTTTTAGGAAGATGAAGAGATAACTTTGAAAAAAAACTTCGAAACAAATTTGAAGGTAAATCAATATCGATTTTTGCCTTTAGTGCAAAAAATGGCATATAAAATGTCATCAACCGGTAAGTTAAGCTTATGATTTTATTTCCCAAATAATTTTCAATACAAACGCTTTCATTTTTCAGTTTTTTGTATCAAAAAACAACAGTTCTCTATTACTTTTACTTTCAACTACATAAACATTCCAAAAAAAAAAAACATGAATTGCAAAAAAAAATTCCAAAATTAAAATTTACCTCCCAGTGATATATCAGTCAGCCTGCACAGTTGTATTAAGTTCAAACAGTATTCTGGTTGGCAAACCTGTAAATCATTTTAAATAATGAAATTAAAGCAAGACACTATATTATTCGATGGAAATCATTCGGATGAATCATTAAATGAATGACACAAAAAAAAGAACTGTCAAAAAATTGAGTATCATTTATATTAAGTATGAATCGATATGTTCGATAAATGATAGTTGATGAAATCTTTTTGAAGAAAACCTATTTTTAAAACTTAAAAAAAAGTATTGGTTTTGTTGAAATAACAAAACAGTAGGAAAAATTGAATTCGAAATATATCACAGCGAAAAATGGAGATTTTTTAAATAAGTTATCCAATATTGACTGGAATAAACAAAATTATCATTGGATGAAATGATAAAAAGAAAAAGGAAACCATCAAAAGAAAATCATCATATACTTTGCAGAAATCGATATAAAATCATCATCGTATACAGTGAATACCTATAAATGGGTGAATTATGTAAGTAAAAATAGAATTGAACAGTCTTTTCAAAGGATTTTTTCAATTCCCCATTTAAGTCTTTAAAGCTTCTATTCTTCCATAATATTCACTCTTCCGCACTTACATTCTCTTATTACCCCAATGTAAATAATTTTATGAATAAATTGATAAAATGCTTTATATCACCTATTGCTTCATAATAGCTATCCATTAAGTTACCGAGAATTGGTATCGAATGAATTCGCAATTTGTTATTATGTTATGCCAAGCTTGACGTAGCTATATTGAAAAAGTTAAGTAGGTAAATTAAATATCAGATATATCATATTAGTAGTAAGGAATAAGGAAGCAGTAAGGAAGTGGTAAAGAACAGGTAAGAAAATGGATTAGTTAAAGTGAATAACCGGGGAAATGAATGAATGATGGGATTGACAATATTATAAACTGGTAACAAATGTGGCAAGAGCTACCAAAATGTTATAACATCGTCCACGATGAGAGCTAAGATAAGGAATTTAGGGAGAATACTTTAGAAGATGGTCCCTGAATTTTATAGTTCACTGAAAGATATATTAAACTAGTGATGCACTCTCGAAGAATTTAATCAAGAATTGCAAAAATTTTTCAAGCATGCAGAAATGATAAGAGGAACCACATTTGGAAAAATACGCGAATCCTTCTATCTGATGATAAGAGATGGATAAGAATTTTGGTACGAGAACCGATACAACAAATAATGGAAATACGAAAAAAAAATCACTTTATTGACCAACTGTAATTTACATATATACATTAAAGAAATGTTAAACAGTTATGTAATGGAATAAAACCAATTTTCGAAGCATCAAAATAATGAAATTTAAGACTCTAAAAGAATGCATACCACAAAAATTTTCTGTGGGATAGAAACTTTGGAAAATTCCGAAGCAATTCAAGTTTTCTCGAAAAATGATTTCCAGATGAATCTCAATAAGTTACCCAGCAAAACTCAACAAATATTATGCACAGAAGATCAACTTTTGCAAATAAAAATAATATCGACAAAACGGAAAGTTATGTCGACGAAACTCAGCGATTTCGTATCGAATCTCGATTCATCTCATGAACATTATTCGTCCAGTCTGGCACCTTACCTCGTCTCTGCCAGTCCTCTCGTGTCAAAGAATAATACTGCAGCACTTCTAAAGCTCCAAACATGCTACCTGTAAAATTTCATTTAAATGTATCGAAATTTTAAAAATCGAAGTTTTTTACCAGTAAATCCCACAATATAATCAAGAAACTCAAAAACTCGGATATTTGAACAAAATAATATTTAATGATTCGATATCTATATAGCCATCCTTAAATTCCCGAAAGTATGCCGATGTTTCAGAGGTATATCATCAAATTTTGAATTAATTACTCGATGTTCAAAGTAGTCAAAATTACTGCGTACTTTAAACAAGTTCTAAAATATATAATCTTGAATTAATAATTTTCACTGCCGCAGCTATATTCTACCAGTTATAAACAAATAAAAAAGACTACTGGATTTTTAAGATTACTGAAATGGTTTTAATTATTTTCCAATATTGCATTACATGTTATGAAATACTGAGACCATCAGTCAATTGAAAATAAACATGAATACTAGACTAAGTCGTCCCACTCAAAACTGTAATATAAATCAATTTCTGTACAAAAATTTCTTTAATTACCTCCAATCCAACTAGCATACAATTCAATTGATGTGTTTGGCAAGCGATAGAATTTGACGGATTTAATATTGCCTAATTTATTCGCATAAGCCGATGCTGTCAGTAAACGCAAAATTTCATCTCGAAGTCGCGCAGAGAAACCTTTCATACGTGTTGTTCCACCAACCAGTATTATACTATCCAATAGCTTCCTTCTCATATCAATTGGACACTAAATACCTGATTTTAGCAACCTTTCGAGTTTCAGCAGAAAAAGAGAACCAATATTCGGAGAGAAGTCCACAATGAGGAAAAAATTTATGTCTTGGGAAGCATACCTCCCACACTGTCATTCCGAACTGCAACACAGATTGAACTTAAAGACAGGATTAATAAATTTTTCTGTTGGCAATATGACTGAGGAGAATTCCTTTTTTTATTTTTTTCTCTCATTTACGAGACTAATAATAATCGGTATCTAGAAATGGACTATGTTAGTCTGTAAGCTAAATGCCTTATTTTAAACTGCTAATAAACTGAGAGATTCGATGATAATATATTACGAAAAGCGAAATAATACTGTAAAAGTAAGCGAAACATTTACCCGATATACGGCATCAAGTACTAGTTGTGGCAGGGATTTGATATCATCATTTTCCTCGAAAATTGCTTCCGCAGTCCATTCCCTGTATTGACTAACAAGGATAATGGTGAATTTTAAAAAATGGAATTTTTGGTGAATCACAGCTAATTTAGAAAATTACCTTATCAGACCAGGCACAATAAGCATTTCTTCACCGAATGGTAAGCGAACATCACATGGTGGTTTCGGAATTTCACGTTCTGGATTATATTCTGCAATTTAAATTGACGCTTTCTTGCATTCATGCCTTTATTCAGTTTTTTGTTCTTTTGCCAATTCTGTTTTTCCTGTTTTTCCTTCCTCAAAATTTCGTTTCACTTAAACACATTTTTCAATTAAAATCTTGAGTGTCAATTTTTCAAAGCAAAATAAACAAAAAAACCGTTCGGTCAGCTTTCGCCATCTTAAAGCAGGTTGTAACTTACCCGAAGCGTGTATCATCTTTCCACGATCCATTTTAGTAGCAAAGCAAAATCTAACGACAATATCTTCCAAAATGCGCTCTTTTTTCAACAATAAATCATCGTCATCAGTCAGTGCTCGTTCTGTACCCGAAATTGTCAACACTTTGCCGTATCTGAAAAATATCATACTGAATTACGCTGCTAGAATGAGAAATTAAAGCGTAATCTTAATTAAACAGATTGCTTCAAGTTGCTCTGCTGTGCGTTCTATTCGCATCTGAGTAACACTGAGTAACATCTGAGAAAAATAACAGCTCTGTGATATTCTCTGGTATGCAAACCACACTGCACCAAAATCTGAAGTCACTGAGAAAAAATCTTCAGTATTTTATAATGTATATTATATTTTTCTTTCGCAATCAAACAATTTAAACCAAAAGTAAAAGTGATCTATGTGCAATGGATAAAGATAATATCCTACTTTCGCAAAAGTTCGTAAACGCGCTCTTCCAAACACTTCGCACCTATACATGAAGTTTCCAGTTGATACAACATAGTAACACCTTCCAGAATCTGTAAACTGAATAAAGAATTGAAATTTATCTAAAGTACAAGAAAATGAGGTATACAGAGTACCTAAATACTTATTGGGAAATGAAACTATGCTAGATCCTTGTTTTAAAATCATATAAACAAATACTTCAAGAATAATTTATGTCAAATTCGAAATCTAATTTGTAACATGAAGTCACAGAGAACTGCGGTAAGTATCAGCCATGCATTTTTTTTCAAATTTTATATAACAAATTTTTTTTCAGGCGAAATGCAAAAGTACTGTTACCGGAACAATAGTTGCTTCTGAATATCCGACATCAATAACAATAGCATTCGTGACACCAAATGGGAATGTTGCCAACAGATGCGACGGGGCGAAAAGTACCGATGGAGCATCGAAAGCATTAAACAGTACCCGTGCCATGGCATTTCGATGTGATGTCCGTGCCAAAATACTTTCAACGATTACGATTCGGCGATCTCTAGCGACCGTTAACAAGTACCTAAAAAATTTAGGCTAATAAATTCCAAATTCTGAAGTAAAATTCAAGATCTTAAGTTTTTTTCAGGATGAAGATTGTAAAACACTAAAGATAGATGGAAAATCAAACACATGGAATTCCTCAAGAAGTTATAAATGAAGATGATTCAAACAGATAAGTAATAATATCCTTATTGCCTAGCTTTGTATAAAGCGACACTGCATGCATATCAGAAAATATTTGCGATTCATCATGACGCAATACATTTTATAAGAGTAAATGTGAACATATGAATGTAGATGTTTGACATAGAAACGGATGTAATTTACCTGAAAAATAACTCTCGGAAGAATTTCACTAATCTGTAATAAAGTTCTTGTTCACTAAGTGTATCATCCAGTACTTTTATCGTTTCACCCGTACGGTCATCCACCAATTCTGTTCTTATTATTGCACGTGGAACGAATTCACCTGCATAACCGACCCTGAAATAAAACCTAAATAAATCAACTTATCATAAATCACACTAACGTATTTTTGAGCTTATTTTTGCTACAATTCGACAGATAAAAGCTGAAAAAATCTCAAATATTTCACGATAAATAATACGGGAAAAGTAAACAAACTTTGTTAAAACTGCGCCGATATCAATGATAACAGCTTGTCGATTATCCATACCAACCACACCTAACGCTAACGGATCCAATCGAGCATTTCCTGTTATCGTTGCTGGTATCACCGAAGAAAGGGATCGCTTTTGTGATGAACCGGACAATTTCCTATCACCTTGCATCATAACACCAAAATTCAACAATTGACCTGAACTTTATTAACCTGAACTGAACAAGCAATACGTGATTTTTTGAAGAATAAAAACTCAATCATCCGAAAAGATGATTTCTGAAATATCGTACAGTGTTGATTGCATATCTTCCGATATATTGCTAAAAAACAGTTTTACAAGTAAAGGGATGAAATAGAGATTGCGCAAATTTGCATGGAACCAATGCAGTTCGGATAATCGGTACAATCCGGAAATTAAAGGTCAAAATGATCCGTAAAGAAGAGATGTATTAGGATGAATGAATGATTTTTATACAACCAAACCTTTCCTATATCTACTGCAAAAAGAGAAAAGAGATAAACCAATATTTGAAAAATTAAATTACAAGTGATGAGAAATATAATGTCAACGAAGAGGAGAAAAGATTGGCAAGAATTGAAGAAATGGATAAATTATCGAAAAATATTTGTGGAAATGAAGAGATATGTTAGAAAATGAAAAGGAACGTCACAATATGAGGTTAAAGAACGAGAAAATAGTGGAAATGATTTGAGCGACGTATCGTGTTAGACGATAAAGAAAAACGGCAGATAACAGTAAATGAAGGGACTGCAGACAGTAGTCAAATTAGTGATGCCATATACACCAGAGAATGAGAGAATTTATGGGAAACTGAAAACAAATTATTGAACCATTGCTAGAGAAAATTGTAAACCGAGAAACATTAATGGATCAGATTTATTGCAAAAAATGGTTAGGACACCAATGAGTTGGTCACTATGAAATCGCAAGTCTCGTCTCATCATTAGTTTCAACCTAGTCGGAACTGAAATCAGAACTTGAGATTTGGTAAATAATTGTAAGGTTATTTTTATTTTGTACCACTTACATACTGTTTCGAAAACAAAACGATGGAGAAATTGTAGTTTAAAGTCAGAAAAGAAAGATTTGATTGATTCTCCAGAATTTCAGAGGATGATGAAAATTTTAAATTTTGATTTTAAAATTTTCGAGCGACTAAATTTCTTCTTTTCCATATTTCTTTAATACAGCTAAGAATTCTGATGAGGAGAAAAGAGGAGAGAAAATGAGGCAGGATTTTGTTAAATTAAATTTAAGGTGAAAGGAAAAGGAGGACTAGAATTTGTCTTTTCTCTTATTTTTATATCTGAATCGAAAATATATGATTAAAAAAAATGATAGTTTCAAATTTTAGGTTTAAAAATTTTAAGAAAAAAAGAGGATTAAATTTATTTCCACTCATATCTTTATTGATAAGATTTGATCATTTTTTGAAAGTATATTTTATAGACAGGAAAATTTTCTTGCTTTTTTTATTTGTGCAATCACTTTCAAATCAATGGTAAAGAAAGTGAGAGAAAGAAAAAGAGAGGGAGAGAAAAAAGAAGGAGGGAAATATATTTTATAAGTAGGAAAATCTCCTTTTTTTTTTACTTTGTACAATCACTTTCAAATTAGTGATGAAACAAAGAGAGAGAGAATGAGAGAGGGAGTGAAAGAGAGAAAGAGAAAAAATTTTGATAATTTAAGGGGTAAATTTCATTATCAACATGGTTAGGCTTCGTAAACGAACATTTAGGAAGGGGCTTTATCCATACTTGCTGTAAACGCCACAAATATGAATGTATCCTTCTAGCTTGCGCAGTTGTTGAGGCGTAGGATGCGCGGAACTGGTCCTACTCTTTATCCTAAGGTTTATTCATCTGTCAGAGCCTAGCAAACTTGGATTGTGATAGTGAAATTTTGAGGACGTAAGTTTAGTTAGAATATCCTTTTCTTCGATAGATAACCGATAAATGAGTTGTCTTTCTCCTAGAATAGTTGCCGTAAGGCTAGCAAGCTCATCCTACTCGTGGAAACACTTAGGCTGATCCTTCAGTTGAGATCTGGTTTGACATGGGAGATCTTACCGGAGGCGTAAGCCACTGCAAGCATAATTTATGACCTCATTAGAACACTACGTCAAGTTTCTTCTCCGCGACAGGATATGATGTCCGTGGAAAGTGAAGAGGAAAGGATAAAGATGGCTATAAAAGAATAGTGCTTGCCTTTATGCAATTCCTTTCAAATCAATCATTGATTTATTCATTATTCGACTGTTAAGGATGGAGTTTATAAGATAAATATTGAAATATCTGCATGAAAATTTTTATTTAAAAAAAAGGATTCTGGTGACATCTATTGATTGTTTGATAATAAATGAATATCGACAAATCAATATTCATTTGTTATCAGTACTATGTAAGGACACCTAATTGCTTAAGTCAGCTTGTTATTTCTGCACTATCATAAAATTTAAAGATGAAATTTGGTAAATCATTTCGGAAAGAAATCACCTTTGTTAAAACTTTCCTTTAAAGAAAAGAAGTTTTGGAACATTGTTAATAAGAAAAATTGACAGCAAGTACTTCCTTCTTGCGACCTCTCCTCTTTTATTACCGTACTGCATTGTTTTGATAATTAATTGTCACCCGAATATTATCATTTCATCAACGCAGCTAAATATATCTAATGATAGAGATAAGTTTTAAGAAGAGGAAGAGCGGAAGAGAAAAAATATTAAGACTAAATGTCTGCTGAGAAACTTCATCTCGGAAAGATTCCTGCTCCGAAACAACAGATAATCAAAAACTAATTCATCATTACATTATCACTGTATCATTGTTATCGCTGTAAAGATGATAAAAAAATTTATTGAATAACAGCAAGTATGGAGGAAAAATACATCTATTTTCAGCAAGAATTTGGAAATTTTCATAACAATAAATGAAATATTAATCAAAATATAAAAACAAAAAACACATCTAATCATTCTTCCACCACATCTATCTTTCAAGTTCGCAGCAATAAATTTGACGAGTGAATGGTAACTTGTCAGATATGATCGGGAGACGAAAATTTCACTGATTAAAGAATATATGATAAAGGACCTAATTGAATTACTCCACAAATTCGATTTGGTTCATTTGACTTGTCAGAAGAAGTTTTGTTGATTTTCTTGACCAAAGTACGCCTTGTTCAGTCGACATATTTGCCCTTAACTCTTTCACTTAAGGAATTTACACTCTTCGCATATTGTTTCAAACTAGTGTATTACTATCGAACTAACTGGGATTGAAGTGGGAAAAGTAAGAAACCATCGAAGTCATAAGGAACTAACTTTGAAATACTCAAATATCAATTTGAACAAGAATAAAAAAGTAACAAAAGAAAAGAGCATGAAAAATGATCACAAATGAATCACAAAGTGGATGAAGTAATAACGCGAGCCAAATTTTGTAACAATAGGAAGCGAACTGTACGTAAACGCATTTTCCACGCGTCATAATTATGTTGCAACGGACCATCTGCTTCATACTGTACTAAATGTTCTAGTAACTGCTCAGTACTATCTTTACTTATAATAACCTGAAAAAAACAAGGTTATGATTAACTTTCCCCACTACCGGTAAGTTATTAAATAACCAGTTCACTGTTTACGTTAATACGATAATTTCCATAATCTACTATGGAGAATTCTGGAAAGTATCTACATCCACCATACATATTTGACTACGATATTAAGCAAAAACTAATGGATAATTGTAAAATTTATGGTCATATTTACAGCTAAGCAATAGGACATATAGAATAAGAAGAAATCCTAAAAACTGATCAATATGTATATCACAGTCCAGTATTATGATTCATCAAAAAAAAGTTATAATCACAATGATTGGAGTCGAAAATTTAATCATTATAACAATTTTTATGAAACATAATAATCTTTATGCCTGTGAGTTTTACGAAGTTATAATACTTGCTACACTTACAATTAATCAGTGACCACATCTGATAATAAGCTACGATTCACTCATAAGTTTTGAAGGAATTAAATCAGTAATATGTTAAAAATGCTTGAATTTCAACCATTTCATTTATTACCATTTGAATTTATTTCTCCGATATATATATATATATATATATATATATATGAGTTAAATAGTAGGATAAGTAGGACATTTCGTAGGTTAAAAACAATAAGACCTACATCGGTAGAATGAATGAAAAAATACCTCATCTTCATCACTGAGAATAGAAATCAAATCGGAAAGCAATATAACATCAAATTTCCTTGGTACTAAATCGAAGACAATCAGTTCTACCTACAAGTAAATTAAACTGAATTGAAAAATTGAACAAATCCAACATCCTCGCCATATACATGAAGCAAAGTGTCAAAGACTGGTTCTTCATTTACCATTCACAGGATAATTCGCAGAAAAAGTACAGCTCAAGGGAAGAGAATATAAAAAAAAACTAGCGCCATTACTACCGTACAAATAATTTCCCTACTAAAACAAAAATCTATTTCTTTAACAAAACAAATATGTCATAAGAGTTTCTACAGATTACGGCGGGAACGCCAATTGAAACATCGGCTAGAATTTGGTCATAAACATCCCTTAACTACTGCCCCGGATCAAATGATTAATTATTTTACAAGCTATAAAATCGTATTTGGTATAATAATTCGCAACATATAGTTATGTGTTAGAATATAACAACAAACCAGCAGTTCAGCAGCTTTGACTTTCTGATCTGATTCCAGCAATTTTCGAAATTTATAATACCGATGCAGAAATACAAAAGATGATGAAAGAAGCATCAACTTCTGTAAAATGTTCAACAACAGTGATGGAAGAAAACTGATCCGGAGAAC
>NW_018108562.1:27750-31622 GCF_000183805.2 Loa loa
ATCCTCGCCATATACATGAAGCAAAGTGTCAAAGACTGGTTCTTCATTTACCATTCACAGGATAATTCGCAGAAAAAGTACAGCTCAAGGGAAGAGAATATAAAAAAAAACTAGCGCCATTACTACCGTACAAATAATTTCCCTACTAAAACAAAAATCTATTTCTTTAACAAAACAAATATGTCATAAGAGTTTCTACAGATTACGGCGGGAACGCCAATTGAAACATCGGCTAGAATTTGGTCATAAACATCCCTTAACTACTGCCCCGGATCAAATGATTAATTATTTTACAAGCTATAAAATCGTATTTGGTATAATAATTCGCAACATATAGTTATGTGTTAGAATATAACAACAAACCAGCAGTTCAGCAGCTTTGACTTTCTGATCTGATTCCAGCAATTTTCGAAATTTATAATACCGATGCAGAAATACAAAAGATGATGAAAGAAGCATCACTTCTGTAAAATGTTCAACAACAGTGATGGAAGAAAACTGATCCGGAGAACACCGTGATATCACTTGGTCCGCAACAGTAGAAACAATTTCGATATCACGTGATCGTATGGCCCATGAGAGAGCACTGCCCCATCGCTCTGCACGCAATAGCCTGCAAATGTGGCAGCGAAAAAATTACAATTCTTGTACTGGGACGTCAGATCTAACCCGATAATGTGGCATATAATACGAGAAGTGATGATGAAAATGACATTAAATTACATGAAACTTATAACCTGATTATGTTTACCTGTAAGCCATAGCTCGTGCAATATCCTTTCGTGTCTGATTAAGACCTACTTCATCGCATAATGAACATAACTTCGTAGCAACAGTTTCGTTATCCAGAGGTACTTCTGCTATCAATAACTCTAAGTGACGCAATCCCTCATCACCAGTTTCCCGAAGATAATCAAATCCCACTTGCCATAATCTGAAATTATTTGTTAAGGAATCTAAGTTACCAAACATTTCCCGGCTCTTTTTTCCTTTATCTGGAAAAACTATCAAAACTGGATATATCATATGCAAGGAAAGCAATTGTTTGGTACTATTAACTTCAAGGGGTACACCCCGCTATACATACATTGCTAGATGGCTCAAAAGACCATAAATAACTTGCAGACAATCAACGCAACAAATGATGAAAGCCTAAAGTTGTTAAAGTATGAGAAATTCAGTGATCGGAATGTTCCGGTCATCCTAATGAGTTTGGTATTTCATGGATTCAATTTTTAACTTTTATTCAACTTTTTCCTTAACAGCGAAAGAAGCGGAAATGTACCCAGGTTCACTAAAGAGTGATGATCCATATTCAATAATCAAGTGCTGACGTATATCCATGCCGTAAGCACTTGTTATTCGTTCATCCGCTTTTTGTAACAAATCTGCCAGATGAGCCGGAAACCACCAGTTGGTGCTTGAAGTTGAAATTCTATGAAGAGCTCGCAATGCTTCCAATGAAAAAAGCTCACACATTACAGCATCAATTCCATTACATTTACTGATGCCGAAAATTTTTAAACAATCCTGCAAAGAATTTCGCATTCCAAGAAAAAAAGGAACTATCTCGACAGAATAAGCATTTTTCTCCTGCTCGTTTTTTTTTCACATTTTAAAAAACCTAGTCTGAAAATAACCTTTCATTCTATTTACCTTCAGCAGAATCAGTAGTAAACATAATCATTTATGCTTCGAAAATTTTTAGACGTGAGCACGCCATGCATGCATAACGGTATGCCCATTAATTAGCCAAATTAATGGGAGATACTGTTACTTCGAGTGAAAGTCATAATATTAACAACAACAAAACTTGGTACATTTGAATTTCACATACCTTAACAACATCCTTAAGTTGAGGAAGAGTAGCACATGGTCGAACGAATAATAAATATGGTGGTACCAATTCAAACCAATTGTCCAACTGAGCTGAAACCGATGTTATGGTTGAAATGTCACCAGCAACTATCATAGCTACTTTTTCAGCATCAGCATTAGTTCGGAAAAACCCGCTTGTACACATATCACGTACTTCCTGAAAGAATGAAAATATAATGCTTCCTCAAGAATTTTTTAATGCTTTTGAAGGAAAAAGAAAGAAAAAATTATCAAAATAATAAATATCAGTTACTCCCAATACTATTGTTCACTTGATTTAAAGGTTTTCTTTTTTTATACCTCATTTTCTGAATTTCTGGAAATTCTAATATGATTCCTTTTCAAGTATATTCACCTCCTGTGCACTGATAAAATCCAAAGCAGTATTTTCATCATTCAGCAGATCCATTCTTATTTCGGAAAGCACTTTGGCCAAGCGTCGTACGGCATCATCATCACACAAATTACCGTATGTTTCCAGAAAAGTAACTGCATTGTTGAACATACCACTAAGGACAAAATAGATAACCTGAAAATCTGAAGTAAAACTCCCACCATATTGAAGAAAAAGAAATAAGCGGGAAATCCCAGGTAATCGTGCAATGATTAACTTCCCAAATGTTCCCATCAATCAAAAAAAAGAAAAAGAAAACAAATACAGAATACTAGGCCTGTAATAGGAAGATCATTATTTTTCATCCTTTTACTTAAAATTTCAAGAAAAATATAGTTCTTCCTTATTTTTCTACAACCAAGCATCACTTTTCGATAAAAATCAAAGAGCTTGAAGTGTCAAGACTTGAATAAATACCTGATGCCAAAAATGTTGCTTGTTGAGTCTTTTTATTTTGCTGCCGCGAAGTAAGTTGGAAATTTCATCAACATATGGAGTATGTGCTAAGCACAAACGAGCCCAAGTCATTAGGTCAACCACAATAGATGAATCTTAAGCAAAGCCATTCAGATCTATTAATGAATGATATTTAAAAGATATTTTAATTTTACAAGTTAATAAATGATTTTTTTTCCCTCGAGTTCCTCAAACATTATTCCCAAGCAGAAGGGGCATAGATAACACGAGTAAAAACTATTCCAAGATATCGAGACTCCAATGTTCATATTACATTTATTTCAAGCTATTTCTTATTAACATGAACAAAAACATAGATAACTACGTTTTTTCTTTTTTTTTTGTTCTAGTATTTTACGCACCATGAGTTTTGATGAAAATGGCCTCAACAAGCGACCAGATAAGCTCTGCTGTGGTAAGTGACTCTTTAATTTCAAATTCTGATATAGGAATTGTTGAAAGCGTTGATCGAATAATGGAACGATACTGTAAACTATATGACAGCACGCTGGAATTTAAATTACTTTTTAATTATTGAAAATTTCAAGAAAAAATATCACACCAATAAAGCCTATAACAGCACTGGAAAAAATGATAAATTTAAAGCATCTTTTTTAGCAACTCTAAAATCCCATCATAATTCGATTATGACCACAGCCCTGATAACCATTGAAATTGTTCATACTTGGTAACTCATAACAGCGAGGCTTTAATATACGACTTTACCCTTTTCTCCCTTGTCCTCTCCCTTCCTCGCTATCCTCCAAAGGAGCAAGTGAAACTATGCGCTTTATAGGAGTTATAACTGATTCCGGAAGTGGTAAGATAAGACCCAGGTCTCAATCCTGCATTCCAACTTTAAGGAAAATCTAACAACGTAAAAATCAAGCAGCATAACTTACTCAGACACTGTGAGTGTGACGACTTTTGCATTATGTTGTGCGCGAGAGAAGATGGCTGGAAAGAAGAAAAAGTCATTTTTTCAAAATGAAAATTAGTATTATCAGAGGGAGAAATTTTCGATTTCAATTTTAAATTTCAGAAATAAGTTCGCATAAAACACTCACAGTGTGATTCGTGAACAAGTAATTGCATTGCTGGATGTTTGAAGACTGTCTGATTGATATGTTTTATGGAAACTGCC
>NW_018108562.1:32007-40773 GCF_000183805.2 Loa loa
AAGAAGTATAATTCGGAAATATTCTTTTCTTCTCAATAAAATATTTAGAACCTTTAATTTCATCATATCTTTTACCTTTTGAGCGAGTTTGGTCTATATCTGATAAAGCAACCACTATTTCACTTGTACTCGCATCAAACGCTGCATATCGTATGGGCTTACAATCGTGCATAACTGCATAAATGTCGTTGGATGATTTCGAGGAAATTCAGCACATAATCCAAAATAACATCGACTCCAGGCTGCAAGATCTGGTAAGAACTGTGCAGTAATTACGTTTCAGAAACATTCCCAACAATACCAATTCCGCATGCTTTTGCAATGCCATATGCTAATACTACTTCTCGAAGATCATGGAAAATCCCGGAAGAAATACTTAGGAAGATATGCAAAATATTTCAAAGGAGGATCCTAGTGATCTTTAGAAAGTTACGGAAATAATTGCAAAATTCGATTCATCCTATCACTCCGGAAAAAGCCAGCCAACACTTTCACTGGGAAATTTTCAGATTACACTTTTTTCTTTCCTTCATTCCACATCCATATGCTACCTTTATAACTCCTCCATTTCAAATTTTAATTTATAAAGCGACCAAAGACCACACCAAATTCCGAGCAGCGCAATTGCTAATTAAATTCAAAAACCACAGCAACGAAAAAAAAAATTCCGACAAAAATTTAACGGACCATTGGCGGTCTGTTACATTGCAGGTTTCATCCTGAATTCTTCCCTAAATATCTATGAATGAAGGTGAAGAGGCGGGAAAAGTTCTGAATTTTTGAAACCTCGGACATTTAGAAATCACAAAGCTTTTTTTTTTTGAATTTGGGAATTTTTTTTTTTGTTTTTTGAAATAGAATTTTTGAATTTTTATGATTATACTAATTAAATTGTAAATGATAAGACATGGATGTATTAGAAAATAAATTTTTTATTGAATCATGATCGAATTTTCGAATGTGCTACATTAATCATTCATTTAGCAACTGTTTAAAAAATCTGTTGAGTAAGAAATGATAAGTTGAAAATTTTTCACATAAAGCAAATTACCTATGAAGCATTGATAGTAAGTGATAAGATAAAATGATAATAGTAGTAACTGATCAATTTAACGGATTGTATTTTACATGTTTGCGATGAAATGATTGAAAAGAGTTAGTCAATTTTATTGTATCTTTCTTAGAATAGAACAATGAAAAAGTCGGAAAATGGAGGGAAGAGGGTTTTTTGTTTTTTGTTTTTTTTTCCTTTTTCATATCTTCAACCTATTCTCATTTTATAACAAATCCAAAATCTTCAAACTATTTTAATCGTTTGTTTTTTTTCTTTTGCTTTTTCCTCTTTAAAATACATTTTTTTTTTTTTTTACAAAACAATAAAACAGGTATATGATTTGAATTTGATTTCTTTAAAAGATAAATTGATTTAACCTTATCACATACATTTTATCACTATATCATACATTCTGCATAATTGATAAAGACTTAAAAGTTTGCTGAACATAAAAAAGCTACTAGTTGTTCATTTTCTTTTAAGCGTAGAAAAAAAATTTGTGTACAACAGAAAGAAAAGAATGCAAGAAATTAATATAATACATTGTAGTAATATTGTAATTTCATGCACTAATTGGAATAAATCAAAAGAATTGGCAAAATCTCAATAATTAAATCGTGAATTTTTCCTAAAAAAATTCTGTAATTTAAGGGTATTTCAAATCCTCATACTGTGATTACGGTAGGATGATATTATCCTACCGTACTAATCGTATTGTAAATTTAAATATAGCTAAAGTTATGTTTTTGTCCAACATTGTCGCAAATGACATCAATATCACATGGCCTTGTGAAAAATTGAAAACTTCATTTGCTTTCTTGTGATTGATGAAATGCGTTATGGGAGTAAAACAATACCATAATGTAATTCCATACAGATACTATATAATGCTTATCGATTATGGTAACATTTCAGTGCGAATATAAGCCATAACAAATAAGTTGCGGTTTCATATTCCATTACTGTAACTAAAGTATTACTTAATGTTTGAAAATCATTGAAGTAAATGATTTGCGCTGCCAAATTAATTTGATTATAACAATTTATGCTTTGATAAATTTATCATACATAATTTTTGCAATTTGAATCTATCATTTAAATATAGACCTATGAATAAGGTAGGAAAATGCACCAACATGTACTAATGTCTAGTGAAAAAACCACGTGGTGGTTTAACTTCCAACATTTCCGGATTTTTTTCCATAATTCTTGAAAGTAATTTTCCAATATAATCCTGTAAATCGTTAATTTTTGCATCTTTACGCGCTAATTCAACACGTAAATCATTGATGTTCTTCAATAATTCCTCACGTGACGGATAATGTGAAATCTGAAAATTAAAAAACGATTAATAAAAAATGACTGTAATAATGATGAGAAAAATATACAGAATTGAAATTTGTGAAATAATTAGAATAAAAGATCTAAAGAAAGTCCTACAATCGATTTATCAATGATATATCAGTTAAACATTTATCATTTGTCAGTTGAACAATTTTTTGAAGCAAAAGAAAAATATGTTCACAGATAAGATAAAATATCCTATCAATGCAGAATGCTTTGATCATTCAAAATATTTTTGATAATTTAAAAGAACATCCTAACAAAATATTCTATTATCATTAGAATATTGTTATATATAAATTTTCAAAAAGTAATGTAAAATTTCTTATAAATCAGTATAATTTTTCGTAATTAATTTTACCGATGTTAAATCAGAACCATTGATAACAGTTGAACGTGCGGAACCAAAACCGGATGAAGTAGCACTATTTGGACGTGGAATTATTACTTGAGCTGAAGATTCGAAACCATCAATTTCTCCAGCTGTTAGTACTGGAGATGAATTTAAAGAATTTCGATTTGATGACATTGATGTATGTCGTGAACCAAATAATATATTATCAATTCCTAAAATATAAAATGATTTGCATTTACTATATTAATATAATATAACATAATATTAGTATTGTATAAGAGGAAATTATCGCTTGAATGTAGAAGGAATTTAAAAAAAAAAAAAACGAAAGTACATTTTTGTAAAATTATTTTGTTTCATTTTCTAATTTAACTCTGATTATCACAATTTAACACTGATTATCACATGTAGCTCTGATTATCACAATTTAACACTGATTATCACATGTAACTCTGATTATCACAATTTAACACTGATTATCACATGTAACTCTGATTATCACATTAAAATATTCCTATACGAAATTTTTTTCACAATATCATATATCTTTGAATTTTTCACTCTTTACATATTCGTTAAAATTATGTAACATAGGATTTTTCACATAATCATGGATTTACGAGATTTTTTTACTTTCAAAAAACATGTATTAAGAGATCTTTGGTAAAATTACATATCAGGTGTTTTTTTTTTTTTTACAAAAATATATATCGTAGGATCTTGGATTTTCCACAAAATCATATATCACGGATTTTTCACTTTTTAAACATTTATAAAAATCATGTATCATAAGGAAAGGGAAACATTTGATTTTTCTTTTTTTTTTTTTTTTTGCAAATAATATATGGATTAAATTTTCAGGGATGTATTTTAAATAAGAGAAATGGTATATTTATTTTCTATATTTTTCTCTCTTTTTTTTTTTTTTTTTTGGTAATTTCTTTAATTGTTCATTGTTTTATTAAGACATTTTGAAATTAAATTTGATAAATTTCAACATTATCATTTGAGCCAACTAAAAAATTTCAGTTGAAAATTTTTGTAAGCAAAAAAAAAGGAAGGAAAGCAAATGATAGATTGAAAGCTAAAGAAGCGATAAAAACTGATGTAATATTTGAATTAATAAAGCTGTTACCTAAATTAAAGGTAAATATTCAAATTCTTGAAACTATTTTTTGATATAAAAAAAATATTAAAAATTTAAATCATTTGAAATTTTTTCTTTTTTTTGTTCAAAAAATTCCATTAGATAACTATAAATAGATGTAAAATTTTTTGATAAATTTCTCGTCCGAATATTTTCTTTCAGAATTTTAATAAATTTGAAAATTTAAATTTTACTAAATTTAAATGTTAGATCTATGAAATAAAAAAGTATAAAATAATAAACCTAATAGAGTACCGGTATTTCTTGAACTATATGGTAGTGTTGCAGAACGTGTAGTAGTATCTCGAGCAGCAACTGGTGGTGTTATTAATCCATCACGATTTAAATTCATCGTTGAAACATGATCAGATTTTGGAGTTGCTGGACAAACTTCACAGAGTGAAGAACGACGTTGACCATATTGTGGGAGACTAATTAGTGATGTAGTATCCGGTATATCCTTATTCTTTTTTTTCCAAATCTTATCTTACGTTTCAATGTATCAAGCTTATTAGAACCTAAAGAAAATTTGAAATTAATTAATTATTAGTACAGTAATCATTAACTTTCAACCATATGATAGCTTAAATAATATATGGATGAATGGAAAAAGTGAATGCAGTACCATTCGTATGTTACCGTATTGAATACACTACAGTAACACTCATGCGCTATCGTACTGAATAAAACACAACAACATTCGTATGTTACCGTGTTGGGTGCATTACAGTGATACTCGTGTGCCACCGTATCGAACACAGTACAATAATATTTCGTTATAGCACTGGATACGGTACGGTAACATACGAAAGATAAAGCGTAATGTATAATCGTCTAAGTACAGTAAAAGCAAATCCGGCATATATTTATTAAAACAAATAGTAATTAATATTGCAATTGTCAATTGTCACATCACGCTTATTATAATATTATCGTAACAAATTTTCGGGAAAATTAAACGAAATCCATTTATGTACATGCTTTTCTTTTTTTTTTGAAATTTATTATTTATAAATTAATTGCATAATTTATAATTAAATGAATATTTTAGAAATAAAAATTCAAAACGAATTTTTTAAGAAAAATTAGAAATGTTTTCATTTATTTATTGAATTAATATTTTTCCATTTCATCAAATTTTTTTAAATTAGAAAAAAAAAAGGAATTGTTGGAATTTTTTATTTCTTTTTTTATATTTCATATACTTTTTTTCTGAAAAAAAAGTAATTCATTCATTTAATTAATTATTAAATATAACAAACCATTTGAAATTATAATTTTAAACCTGTTTAAAATAATCAATTTTCCGATAATTAATTATACGATTATACCAAAAAAACGAAAACAAACCGTTTTTTTTTTTCTCATAATATCCTTTTTAAGTTAAAAAAGAAAGGAAACTATTGTAATCTTTCATTATTATTATCACTATATTTTACATATTTTTTTCATAGAAAAAAATTCTTTCATTTAATTAATTTTTAAATGTAATAAGCGATTTAAAATCATAATTCACCAATTTAAAGTTCCGCTCGATAATTATTTAATTTAAAAATAACTAATTCTTGAAATAATTGACAAAAGTAATCAAATAATTAATTGCAGTAATTATTAACACAAAAAAAAAAATAAACCAATCAATTTCCGCATATAATAAACTGTTTGAAATTGTAATTCATTGATTTGAAATTTTATTTGGTAATTATTTATTTCAAAAATTGACGAAAATAATCAAATAATTAATTATTGCTAGTAAAATTATTACTAGTAGTTATTAGTTTAATTAAACAATTAAATAATTAATTATTACTAGTAAAAGGGAAGAAAAAAACAAACAAACCATGTAAAGTATTGATTGAAAATGATGAAGCTGATAAATTTTTGTTGATTGTTGTAGATGGTTTATTGGAAAATTCAAATTTCAAGCATATTTCACCACGATACTTTGTTTGTTGTCCATAATTATCGTATTTACCTTTCTTACATAAACGATACCATGTTGGCATATGTATATGTACCAATGAATGTAACGGTAATTCAATTCCACCAATACAATCAGTTGTACCCAATACAGTACGATGATTAACAGTTATTAGCAATGCCGAATCCAAATCATTTAATGTACTTAAAAATTGGAATTTAATTATGATAATGAAATAAAAAGTAAAAATTTCAATTTATCATACCAATTTGTTTATGATAGAGAAAAAATTTTTATCTTAGTGTTGTCAATTTTTAATTATTAATTATTAATTTTGATTTATTATTATGATTGTCTTTTGTTAACAGTTCCATTTCGTTAAAAAAAGAAATTTTTTTTCTTATCAAATCAAAAGAAAACTAACACAAATTTCGTGGCAATTAAATTTAAATTTTATAATTTAATCAATAATTGTTTGTTCGACTAATTTGTTAATTTACTAAAAACCGGCATAATTCAGCAAAATTCGGCATTGTATTTATTAATGCCAAAATTAATTACGGGAATTTTTTCGAAAATTTCACTCCAGCAATTAATTATCGAGTAATTAACATACAATTCGCATCGTTGATCCCATTTGCAATCAGCTGTTGTCCGGATGACATCCGTTTGTACCTTACTTTTCCAGTTTCCTTTTCCGTTAATTGTCAAATTTACGAATGCTTCCAATTTGTTATGTCCTTTAAGGGACAAACCACGAGCAGAAATTACTGCAATATTAGATAATAAATTATTAAACTTATCCCATTTATTAAGTGCTTGATTACTTTAAATGCTTAAGTATGAGTAATACGACACAGCAATATGACGTGAGTGACATTTTGTAATGGGCACGTCATTTACGTCAAATGCACGGAACAGTTTTGTTATCATTTTAATTGCTCAAGCAATTAAGCTTACGCCTCATTTAACAATTTTATTACCTTTTTCCACTCAAAAATTGAAATTTTCAATTATTCCTCTATCTTTTTTAAAAGAAATCTTACGCAGAGACTATTCGCAATTGCTATAAATCATCCGGAAATTCCGGAAATAGCCGGAAATTCTTATTGCAATAGTAAAAGTGGTAACAGTTATATACCACATTGTTGCATTATTGAAAGAAAAGTTTGTTCAAATGGACTATCATCCAGTAAATTTTGAACTTCTAACCGGTCCACTATCAATAGCACCGTTAAAACTATAAACGGATTTTTCCGGATGTTTAGAAAACGTTGAAAAGATATTGGAATAACTGGGCAAGTATGCAAACCAAAAATGACTATTAGTAATCATTTCGAGTTAAATTCAGAATTCCGATTTCTTCCTCTATTCGGTTTAGCATTTAATCATCAAATAGATAGGGTATGTTACAGTACTAAAATACTAAAACTGAATAAATTAAGTTATTACTTGAAAGGGCTATTATCTCTTCAAATTTAAAAAACTGTTTGAATTAATTATTCAAGAATATTTGCATATATTAATGATGTAATCAAATATATTATACATTGAAATTCCAAAAGTGACCAATGATATCTGTGGCTTTTTTCAAAAAGGACATTTGTTTATTTCAGATTTTTGTCACAGATATTTGTTTATTTCAGGTAAAATATATAAGATATTTATTACCTGTAACAACCAAATTATTGAAATTTGCCATGAATCACTTCGAATTCGGATTTCTTTTTATTGGAGAGTAGTCAAGTAAGCAATCACTAGGTAATAAATATAAATCCTGTAATTTAAATATTAAACAGCAAATTGTGTCACCAGTGATATTTCACTTCTCCAACAAATTGCGCCACTACCGATATTACTTTTTTCAACCTGTACAATATTTTCCAAAAATTTATTATAAATTAAATGTAAATGCAAAATAATGAATTATGGATGTACATGAATGAACAATAAATATATGAAATGAATACAATGATTATGCAAAATAAAAATGAAAATGAATTAAAAAGTAAATCATTAAATATGCACAATTTCTCAATTAATTATACATTTCATTTCAATTTGTTATTAAAAGTTAAATGCAAAATTTATTCAATTTTATTCCTTATTTGATTGTAATTTCGAACCGGTTAATTATCACTTATTAAATTTTTAATTTCCAACCAATTAACTATCACCTGTTAAATTTTGAATTTCAAACCAGCTAACTATCACTTGTTAAATTTTGAATTTTAAACCGGTCAACTACCATTTATTAAATTTTCAATTTTGAACCGGTTTATTAATCACTTGTTACGTTTTGAATTTCGAACCAATTAACTACCACTTGTTAAATTTTAAATTTTGAACCAGTTAACTATTATCGATTAATTTTCGACTACTAAATTTACGAACGGTAATTCAAATCTATTTACTATCCACGGTATACACTATCATAGCATAATTATACTTCACCTCTGTTTCGCAGTTATGTTCTTGATCACATCCCAATCACGTATACACGTCATCTCAATCACATTCATACGCTATCTCAATCACGTACATGTTTTATCCACGTGAAATTTAATAAACCTATCTTACTTTCTTCATCATAAATTGATTATATCAGATAATTCGTGATATTTATCAACTATTAAAGTTCGTAAAGTAACAAAAGTTCCTTATCTTATCATTGATAAGTAATTATTCCGTTTCCGGAAAAGTTAACGTTTATAATTTTATCCGGAATATTAATGCAACACATAAAATTTCAATGAAATAATCAATAATGATTAAATGTAATTGTCAAATATTGCAAATAAATATTGATATTATAAAAATGATTTAACAAATAATAAATGGAATGATTACGAAAGAAAAGAAAAAGAAAAAGAAAAAAGGAAAGAAAAGAGGGAAAAGAAAATGACAAAATAGTTTAACAAACTAATATTAAAATGAATATACGA
>NW_018108562.1:41768-45461 GCF_000183805.2 Loa loa
TTATTATTATTATTATTATTATTATTATTATTATTATTATTATTATATTATTATTATTATTATTATTATTATTATTATTATTATTATTATTATTATTATTATTATTATTATTATTATTATTATTATTATTATTATTATTATTATTATTATTATTATTATTATTATTATTATTATTATTATTATTATTATTATTATTATTATTATTATTATTATTATTATTATTATTATTATTATTAATACTATTATTATTTGGTAAGTACTTTATCTAATAGTATTTAAATTCAGATTTGCCCTAACGATAACTGTCTCATCATTCATCAACGTTGTCATGTATAGGAATTGGGACATCTTTTATTTTTTTTTGATGAGACAAATTCCGGATTAGGAAAAGGGGATATATTTGGCAAAATTAATGTATGCTAACGTTTCGTTTCTTTCTGATTGATTTGCGTAAACAAATGGATAAATCATTTAGTTTTGTTATCAATTTCTGAGTGAATTTGATTACTTAATTTGATATTCAATTATGACTTAAATTTTAATTTGAAATGAAAGGAACCTATATTAGCAATGTATAAATCAGCTAAGTTCCTCACGTAAAAAAAATCATATGACTTCTTTGCAAAATCTCGCACATTCTAATGAAATTAAAATTTTAAAAAAAATGGCAGTGTTTTTAAAAATTTTTAAAAATGCACCAAACATTTACAAACTGACACGAAAACCTTTTTTGAAAAAGATAAGAATTTTAAGAATTTAAGAAAAAATATTTAAAAATTTTTAACAAAATCCCAAAAAACAGATTTCCCAACAATTTTACATCAACCTTTCCTTCATTTATTAGTTTAACCAAAAATTAATTTCAAATTATTTACTGCCAAGAACAAAGATATTAATACGAATTTTTGTTAAAAAGAAAAATTAAATTCCAATACAAATACTTAATTATAAATCAAAAATTAATCAAACGTTAGTAATAAGGTTCATTGGGAAAAAGTTTAAAAAAAAATTCTATAAAAATTTTCTAAAATTAAACTATTTATTCTGCGCAAAAAAAAAAACGAGAAATGAATAATGGGAAATACAACGAATTGATTTCAATGAAATTTTATTTTTCGCTCTTTTTTTCTTGTCATCCATTCATAAAAAAGAAAAAAAGAAATAAATAAATAAAACGTGAGAAGAATTGATAAAAAAATGAATAATTCGGTCAAATATTTATACATTTTTATATTGTCAAAGAGAAGAAAAGAAAAAAAACGAATTGTAAATGGATGAAAAAGAAATGAATTTAAAATTTGTAAAATTTTAACCCAGTAACTTTTCTTTTTTATAAAATTTTATGAGCAATAATTTTTCCTCTTCCCTCAAATTTTTTTTTTTGATAAAGATAATTATATTCGCAAAAGTAACAGGTGTATTACTGAAATGTTAAAATTTAAACTTCCGTTTATTTCAAAAAATGAAAAAAATGAGGGTATTGAATTCTTAATTTAATTTGTAATTGTGCTGTGTCATAAATTTCAATTCTTAATTTTAAATTATTTATTAATTATTACGAATGTAAATGATTTGTCACATATTACATGTAATATGTTTTGTGTTACATGTTTACAAGAATACATGTACATGCAAAATAATTAGTCGTTCTTAATGAACTAAATTTCATAATATAATTACAAATGGACAAAACAAATTATTAATTTCCCCCAAAAATGCTTTTGAAGCACTGAAGAAAAGATTTTCAATAAATTGTATTGGAAATTAAAAAGTTCGAAATTGAAAAAAAGCTTATAGTATAATTCTGCAAAAAAAGAAAATTTAAAATGAAATTGTGTAAATTAGTAAAAAAATATACTTAAAAATGATTGCAATGTGATGACAAATTTGAAATATTATTCCTTGTTATTGTTTAAAATCTTTAAATTTACATTTTGCAACAATTAATTAATTGAAATTTATGGATACCGTAAAGTTCAGCAAAACTTTTGAAAATTATAAAACTTTTGCGTAAAATTGTGAGAGGAAAAATTGTTACGCAAAATGTGACAGAAAGATCAGAAATCAATTTGAAAGTATTGTAATCATTTTATTTATTCGATATAATATAATGTTACCGAATTTTATTTTTTAATAAAAATTATTTTTTACTATAAATTCAAATATTTTAAACGTGAATTTTGCGTCATCGAATAAAATGTCTAGAACACTTGGGAAATAACGTTTTAATAGTATTCACTTACTTCTAACACAAAATAAAAAATAGAATTTTCTACAACTAATTCTAATTGTATTTAGAAGTGAAAAATTAAAAATTGAAATAAAAAACAAAAAACGAAAAATAAAAAATCAAAAATTAAGAAGTACAAAATACAAAAAGAAAACTTTAAAATTAAAAAAACATATATATGAAATAATATCGAAATCATTTATGAAATTTTTCCAAAAATAATTTCTATACAATTTTTTTCTTTAAATTTTCAACTGCCACTACATTGAAGTATCACTTCAAATTATTCGCTCACTTTGAAAACGGAAGGAAAAAATCGTATTTTTTTGAAATTTTACATTTTTAAATTTGCTAAAATCAAGGAAAAGCAAAGAAAAAAATCACTAAATTTTCCACTTCCAATAATAAATTGATGTAAAAATATAATAGCAAACAGCTGTTGCATTGAATTTAAACATTTTAAAAACTATTTACAAAAGTCAAAAAGAAAATGAAATTTAACTTTTATGAAATTGATTATGTCAATAATTAGATAAAATACGCACTTGAAATACATACATATATATGTATAAATTGAAATTGCAATTTAATTTTCTATTTTTCTTTTCTATCATTTAGTTAATAAGAAATGAAAAAATGGTAAATTGAATTGAATAAAGTTCATTTTTTAAATTTTTACATTTTCACTTTGCGTCCAATTTTCCTTTTTTAAATTCAATATTAATTATTATTTCAAATACCAATTTTAAATAAAATATGAAAATAATTTGTAAACAATGTTTTACAAATGTTTATAATACAGCAAAGAGGAAGAAAGAAAAAAAAAGGAAGAAGAAAAGAAGAGAAATGGAAAAAAACATTTTTCATCTGTTCCATTAAAAAGAAGAAAAGGAAGTGAAAAATGTAACGGAATGAAAAACTTAAAAAAAAAAAATATTTTGAAATATGACTTTAAGAATTTTAAAAATGGATAGCTAAAAAAAATATATTTATTGATATATTTGTGATGCAAAATGAATATATTTACAATACGAATAAATGAATTTTATTTTGAGTTTACACAGAAAAAAAAAATGTAAATAAGGTAAAAATGATTTCAATGTACATACATATATTTTTCTTTCTTTTTTGCCTTGCATGATTTTTGTGATTGCTCTGAAAAGTAAAAGTTTTTTTCCGAATATCGCTACATGTTTTATTTTATTGATAATAGTGATAACGATAATAATGATCACAATAATAGTATAGTAATAATAAAAACAATAAAAATAGTAATAATAATAACAACAATGATAATAATAGTAACAATATTAATAATAACAATAGTAATAATAATAATAATAATAATAATAATAATAATAATAATAATAATAATAATAATAATAATAATAATAATAATAATAATAATAATAATAATAATAATAATAATAATAATAATAATAATAATAATATACTAATAATAA
>NW_018108562.1:45849-56374 GCF_000183805.2 Loa loa
TAATAATAAAATAATAATAATAATAATAATAATAATAATAATAATAATAATAATAATAATAATAATAATAATAATAATAATAATAATAATAATAATAATAATAATAATAATAATAATAATAATAATAATAATATTACTAATAATAATAACAACTACTACTACTAATAATAATAACTACTACTAATAATAATAATTACTACTAATAATAATAATAACAAACAAACAATAATTGTTTCCCCATTCTTCCTTTTTCAATTATTAATCAATCATTTTTTTAATGTGTGGTTATAAATACAAATTTTGTCCATTATTATGAAAAATGCGAAAAAGTCTTCCAACTAATTAAAAGTATTGCTTAATAGTTGATAAAATGAAAAGTAATATTTGATGTAATTTGAAATTTTAACGATTAATGTCATTTCATTTGCGAAATGAACGATAAATTTTGAAAGATAAAAATTTTATATCTTATTTGATGAGATCATTTTACCATTCATCCTCTGCGCTTAGTAAATTAGTTTAAACATTATCATTAAATCCTGCTTATCAATTGTTAACATTTTAAAACTTTAAAAATTAATAACACTTCATTAATGAAGTGATAAATTAGCAGGCTATAAAGTCGATGTCTTATTGATAAGATTGTTTGGTTATTGCACTTTAAATGTTATGTTCAAACTCTGTTATCAACTTTTGCACTTTGATAAAATCACTAATATTCGTAGTGATAAAGTCACAATAATAGAATCATTAATATTCGTAATGATAAATTCACAATCATAAAATTTCGAATATTCTGTTAACATTTTGATTGAAATTTTTAAAATACTACAAAAATATCATTCATAGCAATTTGTAAGTATTTTCATTTCACAAAATTATACACACTAATTAAGATAATTAAATGCATTTAATTATTTGTACAATTTTTTATAATTGGAAAAGTTTATGAAAATTTCCACTCTATTAATAATTAAATTAAAAATTTGTGCTATCAAAATTTCTTAATTTTAACACATCTTGCTATATTCTAACTTTGATAATTTCAATATAAATACTTCAAGGTTTTGAAAAGTTTATGGTTAAGTTGGAGTGAAAATTTCGAAGTGGAAGAAAAATATTTCAACTAATCAATAATGTATCTTAAAACAGAACTATCGTTTTGATAAATCAATGCTACAAATGGGTTGTATTTTTATTAAACCATAAAATTTTTGTAATTTATTCTAAAATCCTGGAGAATGAAATTCTTCTATGGGAGTTTTCAAAAAAAAAAGAATGAAGCAAATCGATAGACTATTTATTGCTTAACTAATTTGAAATTTAATGCAATCTACCACAATTCATTCATTGAATTTTTTTCTTTTTAAATTTTAAATTAAAAGAAAATTTCATTTCAGAAAAATGGATAAGTTAATTGAACAACATTAAACAGAATCTTTTCTAATTTGTCTCTCTCTCTCTCGCGCTCCCTCTCCTTCTTTCTTTTCCTCTCTCTCTCTCTCTCTTTTCATTTTCTTTTAAGAAAATAAAATATTAAAAGTGTATTAAAATAGGATTACTATAATTAACAATTATAGGCTGTTTATCAAATTATTAGTCTAAAATAACTAATTAAAGAAAAAACAATGAGCATTTAATTACAAATGAAAATGAGCTACTTCCTGCCATATGCAAATGCAATTAGTTCATAATAAACAAATTAAAATCTGTCAAAATTCCAGCAACACGAATAATTAATTAACTAATTAATCCAAAATATTGTTGTTAAAAATGTTAGAATTAAGTTTTGGTGTAATTCAATTAACATTTATCATCATTGATTGTTATAAATTGAAGTAATTAAAATTAAATAGTGGAATATTTGCATAAGCAATGCTATTATCACTGATAAAACTTTCACCATGTTTGAATGAGTAAATGGAATGTTATAATTTGAAAAATTTAAATTTGATCATCAATCAATGCCTAAATTCAATTTTACATTGCAACAGAAATGTTAATACACGTATTAATTTGGATTTGTTGAAAATCGATTGGTATTTAAATTTGAATTAATTACTAATGAAATGATTACAGTATGCTATTTCATACTTATTAAAGAAGTCGTAGTTTAAAATTTAACAAAAAATTGATCCGGAAAAATTGATCTAATTAATTTAAGTTAATTTAGACAAATTCAACTAGACTAGTAATTAATGATTAATAATTGTAAAGGAAAGAATTACGTAAACTTTATAGTTTAACGTGAAATTTCACTTCTTTTTCCATTACACGTGAAACTTTCTTTTTTTTCTCTCCCCTACATAATTATCAATTATTAATTGATAATTAATGATTAATAATTATATAAGAAAAATAAATGGTTGTATAATAATTTGCATAATTCGAAAACTTTCCTATACGTATACAATTTCAATCTTACTTAATGAATGATTAAACTAATTGGTTTACCTTTATCAGTTCAACCTTCACTTGCTATATTCCATTCAGATTAAGGCTAATGAGTTAAAGTTAGGTTCAGACAGTAAATACATGAAATTATTAATGTAATCATATGTACGCTAATGCTACTCCATGTATTAGGACGAAATAAACAAATATGAGAAATGATAAGATAATTAATTAATTTTTAGCAATTTGATTAATGATCATTATGTACAGTTGATTTGTCTCATATAAACTAAGGAAGAAATGAAATTTCACGTAAAACTACAAAGTACACGTATTAGTAACTTTTTTCTGTTTAATTTTTACATCTTTAAGCGACCAAAGATTAGAATTATTTATCTTTTTTCCTTTTTTTTCGGATTTACAAATTAGATAGAAATTTGTAATGAAAACTTTGGAGTTAATCAATAACAAGTGATAGGTTAATTAAGCAAGACAAACTGATTAAAGTTATTCAGAGAAATGTGAAAAAAAAACCTGTTTAACTTTACGGATATAACCTAATGTGCATTCGGATAAAACAATCCGGAAAATAGTGATATGAAAAAACCTGTTTAACTTTACATTGATATGAAATATGAAAAAAAAACCAATGAAAAATATGAAAACCTGTTTAATTTAATGAGTATAACTTAGTCTGTATTCGGATAAAACAATCTAAAAAAAACAACAAAATACTCCTTTATCAGAAACGTGTTTAGTTTTACGGCATAATTTAGTCTATATTCGGATAAAACAATCCGGAAAATAATAAATACCAATTTATCAACGTTGTGACAAATGGTAATCAATAAGATTCACATCTAATCGAATGATATAATCAAATCTACTGACAATAATTGATAAAAATACTTCAACTTGACCACAAACTTCCTTCATGTTGTTCACATTAAAATGTAACAAAAGTATAAAACGAAAAATTTTGTGTTACGAAGAGGCGCAAATTGTAACAAATTCTTTGCATTTTTAAATTTGCTTTAATTAACGTCCACTATTTATTTTCAGCATTTTTTGTAATTATACAAACAAACATAAAATTATACTAATGTGTAAATGATAACAGGAATAGCAGTAATAACATCTAAAAAGAAATTAAAGTACAAAAAATTAAAATTCCAATATAACACGGAATTTAAACGAAGTATCAGAAGAAGAAATAATTTTGAGTGGGATGGAGATGAAAAAGAAAGATGTTAATATAATGCAAAAAAAATAATTTTAAAAACCGAATAATAATTGTAATTCAAATAAAAATAACTTGTTTTCTAAGCAGATTGTTTAATGAAAATATATCATCGGTTTTTTTTTTTTGAATTTACTATTCAAAGATGAACTTTTTACCTCAATTCCTTATAAAGGTCAAGATTTTCATAGTAGTTCCAAATTCTAAGCTAAATGAGGAAAGTCCAGATTTTTATAGTAGTTCCAAATCCTAAGCTAAATGAGGAAACTACACGCCATAAAATGTTTAACAAAAAAAATCCATCTTCATTTATTGCAGTTATTCATCGATTTCCTGAGCAACTAGTAAATGTAGAATACAATTCTTGACGTGAAAAACAATATTCAATTAAAAGACAGTAAATAGAAGTGAAATAAACATAAAATCAACGAACCGAAAAGATCCTAACCACAGTCCGATACAAAATATTTCGAAGGAAAAAAAAAACTGCTGTTTTAACCAAGCGATTAAAAACAATAACATACAAAATGAAAACGAAAGCAAAAAGAATCAAAAGAATAAGAAAAGAAGAAATTCAGTACAATCTGCTACCGTAACCAGCATTTTGAACACACTGGGAAAACATTAAGAAAACTTGTGACGAAATGCCGATATAAAATGAATACCATTAAATCATAATTTGTTTTAATTCAATCGTTAGCCATACTCCCGGTAAGATTCCGTAGAAATTATTTGAAAGACAGAAATCTGAATGAAAATGATTAAACAGAATTTTTATATGAATTAACAGAATTATTGAAATATAACCGAAATAATTTCAAAGAAATAGCTCAAATGATTAAGTTTCTAATACTAAAATTTTTATTTTACTATAAAGGAAATTTTTAATGTTTGTAACACTAGAAAGGACATCAATCAGCAGTGAAAATAATGAAAAGTATATAAAGTCCAGTACCGGAAGATATGGAAGATCTGCATTACTTCCCTTTACAGTGTTTATTCAGTATTTTTCCCAATCCATAGTCTGAATGTTCCTACAAAATTCTCCCTTCCTTCCTTGCACCTTTTTTCCTCTGAACTCCCTTTGACTTAACTCAAAAAGCAAATCCTTTGCATTAGTTATGTTTGATAATGGTAAACAGCAAATATGAAATAGTGAAATTGTGCAAAACCTTCGAAGTTCCTGAATTATATTGATAAAAATGAAGACAAAAAAAAAGCAACAACTGATAATTCATTTGCACTATCGTGTGACTGATTTTTCTGTCAACTAAATTTAAACTGCATTTAAACTGTGTCGAAATTTAATTGGCATTACAATCGCCCTTCCATAGAAAAAAATTATTCGCTTTTGACACATTTTCGAACGAAAAAACTGTTTCGTCATTTCGTACAGTGATTTACTCTTCAGTAAAAATGACGTTGAATAGTATAACAATTATTCTATAGCATTATAGGCAAGTGAAAAAACTGTAATGACATTCCTAGCTTCAGCAATCTTCCACCATCTTCCAAATTTGTGTTCCTGACCCACGGCGCATGCCACTTCTTCACCATCATCCGAAAACCTAAGCTGGTTGATAAAGCCACTCTAAAAGAAAAAACAAATTTAAAAAGAATTTTTTAAATAAATAAAAGATGCATGAAAATGCATTAGGAAATCTTAACGTTGAATCGAATTTAACCGACTGTGACCACAAGAAAAAATTGGAACTAAAAATAAACCTTTTACAATTTTTTTTAATATTATGGGCTACTGACGTTAGTTTTATCATAGTTTCATAGTACATCATCTAGCTTTATTGATCCTTATCCTGATTTACTGAAAGTAATTAAAAATGTTCAAGATGGAATATGATCATAGAACAACTGATTTGTTTTTTAAAAATAATCTGAACTTTTTAAAGGTTCAAAGCTCCTATATCGGTACAAAAAAAAATTACAAAAACCTACTCGTTCATACGACAAAATATTTGTTATCGATTTATAATCTTCCGCAACTTTCCATAAACGAACAAATCCATCACAGGAACCCGATGCAATAAGATCTGTGTATCGTCGTGCAGCAACGGAAACAATCCAATTTGCCTGATTGTCAACACCGCGACCATGTGCTTCCACTTGTGTACAAACTGGTTTCTTTTTAAACGTTGACCAAATACACAAACTTCTGAAAAAACATGAAACTTAAGAATTATTTTCCAGTTTATAAACAACAAATCAAATTAAACAAAAGAAGAAAATACATATAAAATCACATGATTTTCCCATGCATACTCCGGTGGTAAAGTCAATTATAAGCCTTTTTTCTTTTTTTTTTTGTTTCCGCATGCTAGCAGACGTTAAATGGCACAAAAATTTCTCAGAAAAGCATGAAATTGATTTCCCTTCTATTTTAATTCTCGTTTCTTCTGCCAGCAAATCGAAAGAGAGATAATAGCTTAACTAACCCATCAGCTGAACCGGACACGAAATGATCTTCATTGATAAGTGCTACACAATCAATGCTAAAGCAACTTGAATAACCGTTAAATATCAAATGGCTATCTTCAGGCACCTTCCATAACCTCACGGTACGATCTTGCGAACCTGCAGTTATCAAACGTTCCCTGTAAATAAATTTACATTCTCAAATTCTGAAATATCTTTTCTCAATTTCCATAAAACTTGTCTATTAAAAGCTATTAAAGTTATTAAACTAAAATTTAGCAAATCAAATTTGGTTTTGTAAGCTATTAAACTAAAATTTAGCAAATCAAATTTGGTTTGATTCCATTATATTTTGATATGGTGCTAAAATTTATGGAAAAATCCGTGAAATTTCGAATTATAACAAGTATTAAATGACAGTGGACATTGAATTTATTTCCAGAATTTCTAGAAATTTTACCTTGATAAAGCGTCAATGTCGACCACTGCATCAACGTGACCAAACAGCGTATCTACGTATCCCAGCTGCTCCAAATCCCATAGTTTAATACATCGATCTTTGGAGCAACTGTACAGTTGTTGAGTATTCAATCGAAATACTAATCCTATAAAATAACAAAAGATCGGTTTAATGACTGAGCACTTTTCGAAACTTTTTATGCACAAAAAGTAAAAGCATAGGACCCATCCGATTGATCTAACAGTTCAGAATATGTCGAAAGTTAAAAAACAGATTACATGAAGTAGTCAGGAAACTAACCGGTTATCGCATTCATATGTCCGGTAAGATTTTTAACATGTTGTAAATTGCTGAAATTCCAAACCCGTATAATCGCATCGTTACCACCAGATACAAGATATCGATCATTGGCCGAAATTGCAAGACAAAATATTTGGCCTCGATGAGACATGCAATTTCCCTTAACGTATTTTATAGAAGATGTTATCTTTCCTTCTTCCAAATCATCTGAAAAATGATGAAATTTCCAAACAAATTCCAAAGAACAGACGACTCTTCGTTTGGGAAAATTGGAACAGCAAAAGTGATGCGAACATTTCCAAAGCTTATTTACATATTTATATTATTTCATCTTCCTTTCAATGATAATTTCTCTACAACAATCCTGCTCATCTTAGTACAATACATGAGTGTATGTTGGCAAAATTTTGAACTTTTTTTTTGCCTAATAAACTAACATTTCGCTATCGTTGCATCCTTCGAGCAACTCACCACATATCTGCCATCATGCGATATGACAACTGCAACGGTTGAGTACCTGGAACTTAAAATTTAGCATTACATAAGCTTTAAAGAATAATACTATTTACTCAGCATATATCAATTTACTTTTGCTGAAGTTTTGGTTGCAAAATAATCTTTCAGTTGAATTTCTGGTTCCTTCATCTCATGACCTATTAATACTTAAAGAGACAAAACGTGATATGTCAGTACCTTTAAAACCATAACATTGTTAAAAATATAAGAAAGTTAACGTCCAATGACCTAGTCAAAATGATTACTAGTAATATTCTTAATAATCGAGTATTCACGACATTTTCATCACTCATTACTCAGAAAAAAAGGAAAAAATCCTGAACATCCATAAAGCGCTGAATATAAACCTCGAAGGAAAGACTAACCATAAATCTATTGCAGTATACTCAGTCATTGTTTAGGAATAGATGATTAAATAGTCAACCTTCCTGATTGCAAATCTTATATTTTCTTCCAAAAATAGTTGCAAATAAATCTCATGTTGAAAGGAATATGTAAGAAATTACATTACCAACCTATGGGCTTTATACTGTATCGCAGTACCATTCAATCGTACTTCCTCTGCAACTCTTCGATGTAGAGTTGGAACTTTCGATAAAGCATCATCTCGTAAACGATGGGTAATTACCTCATTATCGTACGGTTCACCTTCTTCATTCTGTTGTTCACCCTAAATCAATACCTACAGTAAATTTCAAATTCTTTATTAAAACTGAAATTATGAAATAAATATTACGACCCACTGTTTTACCTCGACAGTCATCTCGAAATAAAACACCTAGAATACAGTTCCATTCTTCCATGTTTTATTTGTGTTGATAAATGCACTGCTATTAACTTACAACCAATATTTTGCATACAAGAAACAATGAATTACGCATTAGAGAGATAAATTTCATAACCATAATATCGCAAGTAATTTCTTCACATATGACGTACTATAATAATCCGCATATTTAGAGACTGAAATCTAGATGTACCAGATATAGTATAAATATGTAAATATGATATGGAACATTTAAATTCTTTAGAAAATACTTAAAATACCTGAATATCGTCCAAAAGCTGTTTTGCTTTTCGATATGCCACCTCTTGCACGTCTTCATATTCTTCCTCGTCACTTCGATTTTCAACAAATTTGCCACTATTATCATACAACAAATCCTCTTCATCTGAGGAAATATCCTCATTAGCTAATTTAGCCTTTCGTTTCGATAATTTCGGCACAGTTAACTTCCGTTTCAACTAAACTAACAACATTGCTTTACTTATAAACGATGAAGATTGAATAGTTGGTTAAATCATAGTGTGGTTCGTTTTATATGTTCCTTTTAGTGGAAGCTTCATAAAACCTCCATGTTCAACAAAAATATGGGATTTATGCGTTGCAAACAAACGCCGCCTCTAAAGTAGAATAACTTTAAACAGTTAGCTTCAGATGTTCATAGGGAGTCTATGCAATACGACAACAAAATACCTTCTTTTTCATCCTTGTATCACTACCATGACTGGATCGATTCCTGATAAAAAATGACATTATCACACCTGGAAAAATATCTGGTCATATATCAGGTCATAAAATTATGAACACTGATCACTATGATCACGTATCTAATCACGTTACCCTACAACTGAAATAAACCGACAACTAAAAAATATAAACCTCAGAAACCACACCAAACATCCCGAGAACGAACTTCCCAAATATTCCGACCGTCATCTCATTATATCACAATCCAGTAAACCCTGAGCATTGCTATATGTTGTGACTTGCAGCGTACGCTGCAAATCCTAGGGCCTCCTCGAGAAATGAGCGAGAACCAGTACTTGAATTTGTATGGAACGAATTAATTTAATTCTGTTTACGTGCGTGACAAAGATTACCAATTACGTGAAGTTAACTTCCCGAAACTATCGAACGTACATCGTTGACTTCAGTACATTCAATGTTATTGAATGTACGCTACCGTACATTTTGATCAGTGAAATTCCTCTTGTTAATCGTACGAAAGCGATATTGCTTCAACAAGCATATAATTGTGAGTTAACGTGAACGATACACGTCGAATACGTGAGAAAGATAACGTGAACAACACATGTCATTACGCAAAAAAGATCACTTTTCCAAAATTGTAAAACACATGCAATGAACGTAATTTATGCACAAGTTCATTATCCTGCAACTAGTTATTAAGCGAATTTTGTTTAAAACTTTCTCGTCCTTATTTTTGCAATAAATAAATTGAAGGGTGGAAATTTTAATTTAAACTTAAATTATTCATCAAGTGCAAAACTTTAATCTTTTGGACAAAATATTTGCGAAATAGTATGATGCATATGTACAATTCGTATGTACACAATAACGATTAAGCCGATTAAGATTAATATCCATAGGATCGAAATTACAATAACAGTCGCCCAGAACATTTTTATTTTCCAGCGTATTTTTGTCAGCGAACTCTGATACGGTCGTGGTGATATTCCGAATTTGCTGCTACTGTCGTAATGCTCTATACGGTATTGCTTAGTACAATCTGTACAGTTATTTATGTTGAAAGTATTGAGAATTCGACAATTAATCGATAATTAACCGAAATTTAATTTCAATCAAACCATCAATTAAAATTTAATCAAATTTTTGATTAAATTGATTTAATGATGTACGCCGCACCAATACCGATAATTTATCTTTTTAGAAGCTTTAAAAATAAGAAAAAATCGATCATATATCACTTAGATCACTTTGACTTTCCTCAAACCAAAAAAAAATCCCATTTCCCTAATTCTATTGGAGGAAAGACAAGAAAAAGACGAGAGATTGCTATGACTTTGAAATATCAACATACTCTCAATACTATTCTTAAGCGAGAACCTATCAAGTACCTGTAGTATTGGTTACTTCCTTGGATGTAATTGGTATCTTTTGAATTATACCCATTAATTCCATTCCTCGTACAATATCCCGAACATTATCGCCATTATTAATCGATAAGTTGGCATATGTCAGGGCAGTGAATAATGCGATTAATTCAAATACTAACGCAACCATTTCTTGTTAATAAATTAACGAAAAATAACAAAATTCATATTATTTTATTTCATTTACATACTTTCATCTATATACATATATATATATATATCATATATATATATATAATATATATATATATATATATATAATAATA
>NW_018108562.1:56506-61782 GCF_000183805.2 Loa loa
ATTATTATTATTATATATACTTACTATATATATATATATATATATATATATATATATATATATATATATATATATATATATATATATATATATATATATATATATATATATATAATACAAAATATATGTGCAAGTGTTTGAAAATGTTTGAAATTCAAATGTGCAAATTGCGCTAAACTACTGAATGGAATTTAAATTTAAGAACTTAAGATGCAAATTTTTAAATTCTGTTTTAGTGTGGTCTATAAACGTGTCTATAAACGTTTGCAAAGCTTTCTAGAAATAGTTTGTCAGAAACAGAGTGGTGCATGTATTCCGGTGATAGATTAATTATCAGTTTTTATCGATAAGCATAAATACCTTCGAAATGAGGGACACAAATGTGGAGCCCAATGTTGTCATCTGATAATCTCACTAACTGTGCTCTGTGACCTTATCGAATACAATCATTTGAGCTACAATTTAGGATCGAGGTTTTCGAAACGATTCCTTGAGTACTTGCAAACTGCAGCTGTATTTTTCGAAGGTTCCGTGTTGGCACTCGTAGGCCTTTCAAAGAGGTGGGGTGTGGAACTCGTTTTGCGTGAGCTATGTTTGCATGTGTCTCACGCACGTGACGTGCACAGAGTTGGTGCCTTACAAGCGTTTACGCTGCATCTGTTTAATTTACAAAATAAAGTTGACTATTTCGCCAGATTTTCGATCTTGAAGTAGCGATAAAACTCACTCATTCGTTAATACTCCGCTTTGTTTTGCGTTACTTTACACGTACATACGGTTTATGTTTGCGCTCGTCTGCCGGCTGACAGCACTTCATGAGTTGTTTCGGGTTGTCATGGGATGTGTGAGACATCTGGAATGTTGGATGTGAAATGTTTGAAATATCCCGAGATCTGGTGTGGAGACGAAATTCAATTTAAAAGTTTGTCATCAGCGTTATCGTCACCTTGTCTTCCATAAATGTGCATTTTATTTGAAACATAGGTAATTTAGAGAGGTTGCTAAAGCGTGCGTGTAACTCTGCGGAAGCAATTTAACAAAGGCAGGACAAAATGCCACGTGTCAAGAATGTTATGTCAAAGGTGTACAAAAGTCCGCGACGTCCATTCGAAAAGGAACGTCTTGATCAGGTCTGTGCATTCGTTTAAAAATGATGTTCGAAACTAGATTACATAATAAAAAAGTGTTGGGTCTTTAGATATGGGCAACTTTGGGCATTGGCTGGTCGTTCTCCATGTTTCAATTCCCTGATTTTCAGAAAACTAGACTTTCTGAACGAAATTTGCACAGTCAGTATATTACAGGAATTGAAACTAATTGGAGAGTTTGGTCTACGTAACAAACGTGAAGTATGGCGTGTGAAGTACACACTAGCGAAAATTAGAAAAGCTGCTCGGACATTGCTTACGCTTGAGGAGAAGGTTAGTTTGAATAGTTGATACAATGAAATTACTAAATTGGTGTAATGTGTGGAAAAAAGCAATTCGTTTGAAAAGTTATTGTAGTGGAACAAGCTATTTGTTTTAAAAGAAGTCATCTTGGTAAGGAATAAGTAGATCTAGTTCCTCTGAATAACATAATAACCATCGCTTGGTATTAATAAGCTGATCAAGTAATCCATTTAATGGTAGTAACATAGAGGAGGGTGTCGAAAAAGCAGTGGAAAATAAACTAATCATGAATTTTTGTTTTTTCTTCTTTTTTGCGTTTATAACCCAAAACGTTCGGTTGTTCTATAGAAAAGAAACTAATACATTTTCATGAATTTTTGTTATTTTCTTCTTTTTTGTGTTTGTAACCCAAAACGTTCGGTTGTTTTCAGGATCCAAGACGTTTGTTTGAAGGTAATGCATTGTTACGGCGTCTAGTTCGAATTGGTGTATTAAGTGAAGATCGCATGAAGCTCGATTATGTTTTGGGTTTACGAGTTGAAGATTTCTTAGAGCGTCGTTTACAAACTCAGGTTTTCAAACTTGGTTTAGCGAAATCTATTCATCATGCTCGTGTTTTGATCAGGCAAAAACATATACGGTATGTATCCTTGCTTTTCCTCTACTTGTTTCCTTCCATTTGTTCCAAAGTTTTATGGAAGCTAGGGGAGTCATGCTGTGTTTAGATTAATTTGATAGATAGCTATCTTACATAATATTACCTTATCATAACACTAATATTATCTTATCATGATTATTGCTAGCAGTAGCAAGTGTTTTGCTGTTAGGCTCTGAGTAATCTTGGAATTTCGTGAGTTTCGTGTCTTATGGTAAAAGATAACGGATACCTTTTTGAGCCTCATCCCCTTAAGAACAGTGAAATGATAAGTACAAAGATTTGAAGAATCACGAGGCATTTTGATTTAGCTTATTGAATTACTTTTGTTTTATTTTCTCTTTCTCATTCAGCGTTCGACGTCAAATTGTGAATGTGCCATCGTTTATTGTTCGTTTGGATTCGCAAAAGCACATTGATTTCTCATTAAAATCACCTTTCGGTGGTGGCCGTGCAGGACGAGTGAAAAGGCGTAATGCAAAGAAAGGCGTAAGCGGTGAAGATGAAGTTAGTGATGGAGATGAATAGAAGACTTTATAAGAATTAATTTTGTTTGTTATCATTCATCATTGTCATCCGCGCGGTCTCAAGATAAATGTTTTCCTGATTGCCGGTTGGCAAGCTTCTTCCATAAATTACTTACACTAATAGATGGTTCTCAGGCAGAATCGTGATAGGTACAGCATATAAAGTTTTACGAGGTTACATTTCCATCAGTGGGAATCCCTAGTTTTTATGTCTCCAGTACATGAATAACAAAAATGAGAACAGTATAGTGGTTGTGGTTCAATTCTGGTTTTTGGAATTAGGGCTGGTGCTTAGTACAGTTTATTTCTGGTTGCATCTGTCGGAAAATGAATATTTTCATATTCACCGACGGTTTGCTCAATTATGTTCCAAAAAAGGACCATTAAGTCAAGTATTTCTCAGATGTTTCAAGAATTGGCGACGAAATTTGCATAACTCAAAACTTCCTTGACGTCGAAGTTCAAAATCAGCGATTGCAAGAAGCGACATCATGGATGCAGGAGATTTCCCAAGGCGTATACTCTGTTCACACTCATTCTCAGCCCATGTCTACAAAAATTACTTTGTAAGCCTTGTCACTTGAATGAACCATTTCTAAGCTGTTAGTGGTTCTGAGAAATTTCGAAAATTGTTGATTATTTCTTTTTTGACAATTTTCTGGCAACCGCTATAAAGGGTGGCAGTGTTGGTTGGTTTTCTCTCCATTTTCGAAAAATGACAAAATTAACTTTTAAGTTGTTATAGCCTCCGTATATTTTCTATAAGTTGCTTGTTGGCAAATTATTTACCTGTGAAATGAATGAAACAATTTGCCCATTTTCTGATGCTAAATCTGTCAACTGATCAACATAATGAATATCCTTCAACATATAGGAATAATCGATCCATTTCCAGGATCTTAAATTTAGGATTCCCAATCTGAAAGATCAAAATTTATGAAGAAAATTTCTGTAGGATCGAATCGACCAACTTTTAGAAATGATGAAAGAAAATGGATCATCATGTAATATCACTAACCTGGCATATGGTCGTAATACTAAGCGATCCCTAATATAGTAAAGAAATGTTGTAATATATAGAATAATTGTTCCTAAAGTTTCCGCTTGTAGTTCGACGCTCAGAAAAAATAATCGTACAAAGCGTGTTTGTATCCATTGAAGTATCGAGCAAATTTGCCAACGCCAATGATTTGGTGGTGTTCGATAACGTGCAACTAAGCCAACCTTAAAAATTCTTTTACTTAATAATAATTATAACTACGTGGTAGATTAATTAGATTTGAATTTATCACATTGTTTTATCTTCTAATTATAACATTTTTTTATCAAACCTGTTGATTGCCATTTTGACAAATGAAACAATCAACAAGAATTGGTGTTTGTTGATATTCATCCCGAGGAAAACCACTAATTTCATCAGCTGATGCATTCCGTGAATACCACGTGAAATCGCTACAAAATAAATAGCGTATGGAAAATATAATTAAGTCATCATTTTTGCTACTTTTTTCTCCTTTCTCTTAATATTCTTTTTTTTTTGTTTTTTTTTGATAGAATATTAAAGTTTGCGATATTTGCTGTGAATAAATGAGATGAGGGAAAGTTTTTTTTTTAAATATATTCTTTTATTAAATTTTATAAGTTTTAATTAATCATCAAATTATTTTACTGGCAAATAATTCTCTTCAATAATTATATTTGCAAATAATAAATGTACAAAAATATACTAAAGTCTGTGGCTTTCACTATAATTGGGTCTGAAAAGATTAAAAAAAAAATCCTGCATTCATTAAGCAGAATAAATTGGCAACTTTTGATAAATTTCAAATTTACCGAATATTTTGATAGTTAAATAATTTTCTTAATTAATTATATTTGCAGGTAACAAGAAGGAAAAAAATTCTTATGAAATTTTAAAAATATACCTTAAATCTAAACAGCTGACATATGACGGTTCAATATTTAAGGTTAAACTATTGGTGGTTAGAAAGCAAAGGTCACGATCATTACGCGAAAAGAATGGTGCTATATAATGACAAATATTCAATGATAATGCTGCATGAAGTTCAGCATTCATCTAAAAATTAAGCAAAAATGAAAAAATGAAGTTAATTACATTAATTAATTAAACATTATGATTAATTATGGAAAAATAAAAAAAGTTCCTTAAAATATCCTAAAATTGAAGAAAAATTTTATACAATACTTTTTTTGTTATTGCAAGACTAAGCAATTAATGTCGCTATTATTAAATCATTAAAAGGGTCATATGTCCAGTGATCAAGGTAAATATTCTGTAAATATATCCAGAATATAATTAGAGAACGAAATTTCATTTACGTTGTTGACGTATACGGAAACATTAATTGGTGTATTAAATTCATTCGATTCAATTGGATCTTTTGGGATAATTAATACAACAAATTGTTCGTCTGCAAGTATCAATAATAATAATAATAAAAATAATCATAGTAGTAATAATAATAATGGTAATAATAATAATAATAATAATAATAATAATAATAATAATAATAATAATAATAATAATAATAATAATAATAATAATAATAATAATAATAATAATAATAATAATAATAATAATAATAATAATAATAATAATAATAATAATAATAATAATAATAATAATAATAATAATAATAATAATAATAATAATAATAATAATAATAATAATAATAATAATAA